>NC_044191.1:37148289-37150789 GCF_900880675.1 Sparus aurata | reverse complement strand
TGTAGGCGAGACGAAACGAAGGCGAAGGTGAGACGAAGGCGAAGGTGAGACGAAGGCGAAGGTGAGACGAAGGTGAAGGTGAGACGAAGGTGAAGGCGTAGGCGAGACGAAGGCGAAGGCGAAGGCGAAGGTGAGACGAAGGCGAGATGAAGGCAAAGGTGTAGGCGAGACGAAACGAAGGCGAAGGTGAGACGAAGGCGAAGGTGAAGCGAAGGCGAAGGCGAAGGTGAGACGAAGGCGAAGGTGTAGGCGAGACGAAGGCGAAGGTGAGACGAAGGCGAAGGTGAGACGAAGGCGAAGGTGAGACGAAGGCGAAGGTGAGATGAAGGCGAAGGCGAAGGCGAGACGAAGGCGAAGGTGAGACGAAGGCGAAGGTGTAGGCGAGACGAAGGCAAAGGTGAGACGAAGGCGAAGGTGAGACGAAGGCGAAGGTGTAGGCGAGACGAAGGCAAAGGTGAGATGAAGGCGAAGGCGAAGGCGAGACGAAGGCGAAGGTGAAGCGAAGGCGAAGGCAAAGGTGAGACGAAGGCGAAGGTGTAGGCGAGACGAAGGCGAAGGTGAGACGAAGGCGAAGGTGTAGGCGAGACGAAGGCGAAGGTGAGATGAAGGCGAAGGCGAAGGCGAGACGAAGGCGAAGGTGAGACGAAGGCGAAGGTGAAGGCGAGACGAAGGCAAAGGTGAGATGAAGGCGAAGGTGTAGGCGAGACGAAGGCGAAGGTGAGACGAAGGCGAAGGTGTAGGCGAGACGAAGGCGAAGGTGAGATGAAGGCGAAGGCGAAGGCGAGACGAAGGCGAAGGTGAGACGAAGGCGAAGGTGAAGGCGAGACGAAGGCAAAGGTGAGATGAAGGCGAAGGCGAAGGCGAGACGAAGGCGAAGGTGAAGCGAAGGCGAAGGCAAAGGTGAGATGAAGGCGAAGGCGAAGGTGAGACGAAGGCGTAGGTGTAGGCGAGACGAAGGCAAAGGTGAGATGAAGGCGAAGGCGAAGGCGAGACGAAGGCGAAGGTGAAGCGAAGGCGAAGGTGAAGGCGAGACGAAGGCAAAGGTGAGATGAAGGCGAAGGTGTAGGCGAGACGAAGGCGAAGGTGAGACGAAGGCGAAGGTGTAGGCGAGACGAAGGCGAAGGTGAGACGAAGGCGAAGGTGTAGGCGAGACGAAGGCGAAGGTGAGATGAAGGCGAAGGCGAAGGCGAGACGAAGGCGAAGGTGAGACGAAGGCGAAGGTGAAGGCGAGACGAAGGCAAAGGTGAGATGAAGGCGAAGGTGTAGGCGAGACGAAGGCGAAGGTGAGACGAAGGCGAAGGTGTAGGCGAGACGAAGGCGAAGGTGAGATGAAGGCGAAGGCGAAGGCGAGACGAAGGCGAAGGTGAGACGAAGGCGAAGGTGAAGGCGAGACGAAGGCAAAGGTGAGATGAAGGCGAAGGCGAAGGCGAGACGAAGGCGAAGGTGAAGCGAAGGCGAAGGCAAAGGTGAGATGAAGGCGAAGGCGAAGGTGAGACGAAGGCGTAGGTGTAGGCGAGACGAAGGCAAAGGTGAGATGAAGGCGAAGGCGAAGGCGAGACGAAGGCGAAGGTGAAGCGAAGGCGAAGGTGAAGGCGAGACGAAGGCAAAGGTGAGATGAAGGCGAAGGTGTAGGCGAGACGAAGGCGAAGGTGAGACGAAGGCGAAGGTGTAGGCGAGACGAAGGCGAAGGTGAGATGAAGGCGAAGGCGAAGGCGAGACGAAGGCGAAGGTGAGACGAAGGCGAAGGTGAAGGCGAGACGAAGGCAAAGGTGAGATGAAGGCGAAGGCGAAGGCGAGACGAAGGCGAAGGTGAAGCGAAGGCGAAGGCAAAGGTGAGATGAAGGCGAAGGCGAAGGTGAGACGAAGGCGAAGGTGTAGGCGAGACGAAGGCAAAGGTGAGATGAAGGCGAAGGCGAAGGCGAGACGAAGGCGAAGGTGAAGCGAAGGCGAAGGCAAAGGTGAGACGAAGGCGAAGGTGTAGGCGAGACGAAGGCGAAGGTGAGACGAAGGCGAAGGTGTAGGCGAGACGAAGGCGAAGGTGTAGGCGAGACGAAGGCGAAGGTGAGACGAAGGCGAAGGTGTAGGCGAGACGAAGGCGAAGGTGAGATGAAGGCGAAGGCGAGACGAAGGCGAAGGTGAGACGAAGGCGAAGGTGAAGGCGAGACGAAGGCGAAGGTGAGGTGAAGGTGAAGGTGAGACGAAGGTGAAGGCGAGACTAAGGTGAAGGCGTAGGCGAGACGAAGGTGAAGGTGAGACGAAGGCGAAGGTGAGGTGAAGGTGAAGGTGAGACGAAGGTGAAGGTGAGACGAAGGCGAAGGTGTAGGCGAGACGAAGGCAAAGGTGAGGTGAAGGTGAAGGTGAGACGAAGGTGAAGGTGAGACGAAGGTGAAGGCGAGACGAAGGTGAAGGCGAGACGAAGGCGAAGGTGAGACGAAGGTGAAGGCGTAGGCGTGACGAAGGTGAAGGTGAGACGAAGGTGAAGGTGAAGGTGAGACGAAGG
>NC_044191.1:37133289-37145789 GCF_900880675.1 Sparus aurata | reverse complement strand
CAGGCAGACCCGGCTGTCCAGAGAGGACCGGCTGTGTCGGTTCTGTCCACACAGGCAGACCCGGCTGTCCAGAGAGGACCGGCTGTGTCGGTTCTGTCCACACGGACAGACCCGGCTGTCCAGAGAGGACCGGCTGTGTCACACGGACAGACCCGGCTGTCCAGAGAGGACCGGCTGTGTCGGTTCCGTCCACACGGACAGACCCGGCTGTCCAGAGAGGACCGGCTGTGTCGGTTCCGTCCACACGGACAGACCCGGCTGTCCAGAGAGGACCGGCTGTGTCGGTTCCGTCGGTTCCGTCCACACAGACAGACCCGGCTGTCCAGAGAGGACCGGCTGTGTTGGTTCTGTCCACACAGACAGGTGGAGACAGTCTGTGACACATTTACAGACATCAGAACCCAGATATACATTAAAATCACAGGTCCAACCCCAGACTTCCCCAAACTATCAGACCAAGAAAAACTACAACATTTACTGGGAGAAAAAACTGGCACTGCTGTAGATGCAGCGAGATCTGTGAATGCTGCCACAGGAGAAGAGACGAGCTGCACAACAACACCTGACATGATTTCCTCCACATGAACCAGCTGATCCTGACTGGGTTCTTACCTGCACACTGATATTCTGTTTACTATTGTTGTTATTATTGCTATTATTGTTATTGTTATTAGCATCATTATTATTGTTAACATTATTATTATTAACATTTTTTCTGTAATCCTGTACGCTTTGGCAATATTGTGAACCACAGTCATGCCAATAAAGCTTGTTGAAATTGAGTTGAGAGAGAGAGAGAGAAACCGAAACTCACTTTCTCACAAATTGTCCCAAATACAAAGAAATTAGAGAAGAATTATTTCCCAAATTTAAAGAAAAAATCCCCGACTTCCTCACCCTCCAACGAGACGAAATAATCCGGATCCTTCTGGGAGAAGACAGCTCTGCTGTAGAACCTGCAGGAGAATACGGCACTGCATGTCACACATTAAGAAATGTTTCAATGTAAGACTGTAATGATTTCTGTTTATTGATACGATCATTATTCTCATTATCACTTATTATTTTATTATTGTTTATTATTTTGCACACACACACGAACACACACACAGAAACATGCACACGAACACACACACACAATCATTTTCTTATTTTATTTTTCTTGAATATATGTATATCTTTACTTATGAAGTGTATTTTTGTCCTGTTTAATTGACTCTTTATGCTTTAGCAACATAGTCTCTGTGACATTCATGCAAATAAAGCAAATTGAATTGAATTGAGAGAGAGAGAAAGCATCAGCATCATCATGAGCTCCTGAGGATGTTTTTCTTTCTGTCTTAAAATTAGATAAACTTTCAAATTTTTGATAAATTAGAAGAAGAAAAGAAGAAGACACAATTGCTGAAAGGAATTACCACCCTGGAAGCAAAAAACCTGGCAAAAAATACCACTCAACAGGAAAGCCAAAGAGAAAAGCTAACCAACTGCTAACTGCTAACCAACTGCTAACCAACTGCTAACTGCTAACCAACTGCTAACCAACTGCTAACTGCTAACCAACTGCCAGACTAACTCAGTTAACTTATCTGTCCTGATGGCTAACTGTCATGGTGCAGGGGAACATCAAACAATTTGAGCTGGACTTTCCCTTTATAAAGGAAAAGGCCCAACAGGAGAAGTCCACCCCCACCGACAACAGCCATACTCTGCCAGCAACAGACACCATCCCCACCACTGACCAGCCCCCTGAGGAGAGCGAGTCCACCAACCCAGAACAGGCCCAGGACCCCCAGCTGAACCACACCATCACTGATATGAAGGTGAAGTTCACAGAGTTGGAGAGAGAGCTGGTACAATTAAGAGAACTGCTCAGCCAACAGCCGAGCCAGAACACCACAGGACACCAAGACTCCTGTATCATCAGCACAGAGCTGACCAAGCTTCTGGTCCAGCTGAGGGGACTCTTCTCTATCTGCTCCTCTTGGAGATGGAGAGCTTTGTAATGGGAGGAGTTTGGGTCACTTGCTTTTAGGTGTTTGTAGAATTTGATTGCTCTTTTTTGTATCCTAATTAAAAGGGGAAATTGGCCCAGTTCAGCTCTGCATCCATTGTTGGGGGTGTTCCTGTGGACTCTGAGGATGCTCTTACAGATCACAGTGTGCAGGGTTTCCATTGGGATCAACACCACCCCTCATCTCTCCAGACCAGCACAGCAGAGAGAGAAGCCAGACATTGTCATCCTCATCGACTCCAATGGCAAATTCATAAATGAGAAGAAACTCTTCCCCACCCACACAGTGGCTAAACTCTGGTGTCCAAACACCCAACATGCCGTGGACCTGCTGTCAGAGGAGCGGCTGGGATCTCCAAGCCACATCATCATCCACACCGGCTCAAACGACCTGAGGAGCCAGCAGGAGAGAGTGTCAGGGTCACTCAGAAGAGTGATAGAGAAAGCCTCCACCAGCTTCCCCAACAGCAGAGTGGTTATGTCAACCCTGCTACCAAGGAAAGACTTCCACCCTGACACCATCCACAGGATCAACAGCAGCATGTCCAGAGACTGTGTCCTGAGGCCCAACGTCCACCTGGCCCACCACCCCACCCTGGATGTCAACTGTCTCTACGACCATGTCCACCTGTTTAAAAACACAGTCCCCATCTTTGCCCGGACACTGAAAGACGTCGCTCTCAACAGAGACCAATCAACACCCCACAGAAGGAGCAGCTCGACCCACAACCCCCTCAGACCAACAAGGCCCCCCACTGGACCACCAACCAGACAACCCCAATGGAGACCAGATCATCCTCACCTTCCTCCACACCATGTCCCACTAAGACCCCTCCAGAGCAGCTATGATCCCCCTCAAACCAGACCAGAGCCACTCTTGCCCCCAAGGGTCCCACGCCAACCGCAGCGACAGGAGCTTCACCCTGGCCCACTGAGATATGCCCAGGCAGTGAGGAGAGCAGCAGGCCATACCCCCCCCACACACACACACCACCACACCACCACACCACCACACCACCACACCACACCACACACCACCACACCACCACACCCTCAATCAAGTTCTACAAACACCTAAAAGCCAGTGACCCAAACTCCTCCCATTACAAAGCACTCCGTCTCCAACATCCAGCTGGTCCTGAGGCTCACCTCCTCTGACAGCACCAGGCCTCAGGACCGCCCAACAATCTGGACCAGATTATAGCTAAAGAAAAAGAAAATTACATTAACGGTTGGACATCCACCACAGCAAACAGCAAACAGGCCATAGAGACGGGCCGACACTGGCAGACCTGGCCGCCCAGAGAGGCCCGGCTGTGTCGGCTCTGTCCACACAGACAGCTGGAGACTGAGACACATTTCCTGCTACAGTGTAGCACATACAAAGACATTAGAACAAAGTTCTTTACACAAATGACACCTGTCACAGCCTCAGAGACGAGCAGCACAACACCTGACAGCTCTCTGACATCACCTCCTCTGCTCCATGTGGCTTTTGTTTGTTTGATTGTTTTGTTTTTTTCACATTTGACTCCTGCCATATTATATTAATATAACATTAACATTAATTACTTCTATATACAGCAGACCTATGACTCACACACACACACACACACACACACACACACACATACACACACAAACATGTTTACGGGTTTCTGCCATTTTTTATTCTTTTTATTTATTTATGTTATTTTAGTTAATGAATTGTATTTTAGTTGTATAATTCTTTTTGTTATTAAAGTTTTTATTTATTCATTTGTTTAAACATATAAACAGACAGTGTTCCTTTTATCTAGGTCCATGGTAAATGCTCATATTCAAAACAACCACCATAAACATTCCACAGTTATATTGATATCAATGCAGTCAGTTACATCCTCACAGTGTCATTACATTATTACAAGCAAGAAAGCGGTCCCATGACCTCTTGAAGTTATCCACATCATCATTGATTCTAGCTAACATGTGTTCATATGATACAGCCTCCAACATTAATTCCATCCATTTTTTTAAATCTGGCAGGGCTGGTTTCTCCACACCCTGAGAATTATTTGGGCAGCTGTAACAGCCCCCAACTTTATCACTGCCAAATCATACTTTGATATATTGGGCAATTCTGTTTGGTCCCCCAGTAGGCATAGTCTTAGTGATACAGGTATCGTTAGCCCCACCCCCTTCCCTATATATTCTATTATTTTTTCCCGAAATGGGTTTATACATTTACATTCCCAAATAGCATGCAAGAATGTTCCTGTCTCCTCCTGACATTTCCAGCATAGGTTATTAGCTAACAAGCCCATTCTGTAGAGCTTAGATGGGGTAAAATAAAACCTATGTATTAATCTGTACTGAATAAATTTCCCCTTAGTCTCTTTTATATATTTCCCCGTATTTGGTAATATTCTTAGCCAGATTTCATCATTCAGCTCACATTCTAGGTCTTTCTGCCAAGCAAGTCTCAAATTTTTACTTATATTTTTCTGTAACCTATTATAGATTTTGTAAAACACAGCTGCTTTGTGTGCTATACCAGGTAGGTCCAAAAATTCCGTCACTGGATTCTTGTCCTGAGTGAATTTGCCCTTCGCTATACTGTCTCTAATTTGTAAGAACTTCCAGAAATTATCTTTACTTTCCAAATCGTATTTTGCTTCAGTTCAGAGAAGGAAATAAACACTCCATCAGAATAAAGGTCATATACATTACATATTCCTTTCACAAGCCATTGTTTCCAGTAAACAGTCTTTCTCCCAATCCGTATGGCAGGGTTGTGCCATATAGAGGCATATGGTTGTCTTAAGTGTGACACACCACACATTCTGTGTACTTCTCTCCACACCGCCTTGGAATGAGCCAAGTTTGAAGAGTAATCATGTCCATTAGTAGTTGAACCATGTGAGAGAACATCCAGAGGTTGATTGTATAATTCTTGAAGCTTCGGCAATATTGTTCACCTGACATTCATGCAAATAAAGCATGTTGAAATTGAAATTGACAGACAGAGAGGAATGTGCTGCTTTGTGCTCAAAAAGTGAAATAAAGTGATTGAATTTAATGATTGGTTGGTTCTGATTGGTTCTGATTGGTTCTGATAATATCAATAATATAGTATATAAAGCTGACGGTGCTGTTGGACACGGCTCAGAATAAGTTCTGGATGTTCAGGTTCATGGATCTGACTCACCTGTTAGCTTACAGCTAATGTACAGAAGAACTTTCACCTGCTCACCACAGAGTGATGTCAGAGGGTAATTCAACCTCTGGGCATTAATCAGTAATCATCAGTATCGATCAGTGTGTAACTCCACTGTCATGACAGAGTATCCGAGTACTCTACCTTCATCTCTGCTGTCAGGGAGGGACTCAGTGATGTCATCATTAGCGAGCATTAGCTGCTACGCTACAGCTTGATGGATAAAGAGCTCAGTCTTATCTGATACACTCAGGTGACTCACCAGGTGTGTGTGTGTGTGAGGTTATCTCTGTTTCTGTGTGTGACCTCAGTCCTGACCCCTCCCACCTGTGCAGTCATCAGGTAACTCACCTGAACACCAGCAGGGTCAAAGGTCATCGCTCTGCTTTCCCATGACCTGTGACCTCTGACCTCTGACCTCAGCGCCACCTGCAGCTGTTTCCTGTCTGAACACAGAGAACCAATCAGAGCAGTTTGTTGTTTTCCACACAGACACATGGAAACAACGTCTGCTCACCTCAGACTCGATCAGCTGCTCACAGGATGACGGACACGTGGAGCTGTTTACTTGAAACCAGTGAGCCCGACCCGATGAGCTGGTAGAACTCTGGGTCTGGGTCATTTATACACAGTGTCCAGGTCTCTCACGCTGGAGTACACGAGCTTCAGTGACACTGTTAGTAAAGCTGGACTTGGACCTGTCGGACTGTCTAATGTGGACCCAGCTGACAGGTTCTGTGCTCTGTACATCCCGACATGTCTCTGCTGGAGACACTTTCAAACGGGCCGACAGAGACTGAAGACTGAACACAATGATGCTGCCTGACCAGGTCCAAACACTTCCTGTCACCCCTCCACATTCACAGCACTCTGGTTCTGTCTTCAAGAGAGGAGAGGAGGTCAAGAGGAGTCGACGAGGAGGTCAAGGGGGGGTCAACGAGGTGCAAGAGGAGGAGGAGGAGGAGGAGGAGGAGGACTGCTCCTCTTGCACCTCGTTAGGACTCTGCTCTCTACCCAGCATGCCTTGCTTCACCTGACGAGACGCCATCGCAAACAGAAAAGCTGCTGGGAAACATCAGGCACAGCGGCTCGGACACACACACTCACATACACACTCACACACACTCACTCACACTCACACACACACACACACACTCACACACACACACTCACTCACACACTCACTCACTCACACACACACACACACACACACACACACACACACACACACACACACACACACGTTTTCAGTCGATCATCAGGACATCACTTCATACTACATACAAACAAACATGAAATACACTCTGAACACACTGATTGTGAAGTTTAGATATTCAATTTCTGTCGATCTCAGTTTCTATATTTAATAACTGTTATTGATTTGAAAAGCTCTGGTTGTTTTTGATGGAGGACTAAACCTGACTTAAGTATAAATAAATGCATAAATAAATACAGGAATAAATAAATAGATGCTTAAATAAATAAATGCATAAATAAATGCATAAATAAAAGTATAAATAAAAGAATACAGAAATAAATAAATGCTTTACATTTATTTCTGTATTTCTGTGTCCATATATTAATGAGGTAGGAGGTCCTAACCTCAGTCAGCAGCATGATTGATTACAGGAGTGTGCTCGATGAGGGTCTACTACTTCTGCCTTACTAGCGGCGGCGGCGCTGATTCCTACAGGAATGTTGCTGACTACCAGCAAGCCCGCTCAGCTAACTGTTAGCTGCAGTTGTTGACATTTGTTATTCATGTAGCTCCGGTTTAGTTATGAATTTGACTGGCGTTCATTTTAACTGGCGAGGGTCCCAGGTGTGCTGGTGGTGTGGTTTGAGAATCCCGTCTGGAGAGAGAGGGGTCCTCGACCATGTCCGCTAACCAGAAGTGTTCAAGCCCCGTCAAAACGAACACACATACATGACCTGGATCGATGAGCAGAATGTTTTTCCACCACCAGCACATCTGGCTCCCTCGCCTGTTAAAATGAACTCCGATCGAGGCTTTTACACTAACTGGAGCTGGTTTGCAACGTTACAGGGAACAAGGCTGGATCGTTTGCTTTTGTCTGGCTCTCCCATTTGACCAATCATGCTGCTGACTGAGGTTAGGACCTCCTACCTCATTAACATATGGACACAGAAATACAGAAATGTGGGTGAACAGAAATGTAGAAATAAATGTAAAGCATTTATTCATTTCTTCAGTCTTTTATTCTTTTATTTATATATTTATTTATTTGTGTATGCATTTATTTATTTATTTATTTATACTTAAGTCAGGTTTAGTCCTCCACAGTTTTTAATTCGTCGATCAATAATAATCAGAGATTAAACCACATGAAGTCATCAGAACTCACACAGCAGATCATGTGACAATAAATCAAATGTGATGTCATATCAGATCAGAAATATATTAATTAAATATGATTTTACCCAAATAATCCTGCAGACATCCTCTCACACACACACACACACACACACACACACACCTGAGACCAGTTCTTTAACACCACGAGTCTCTGAGGACGAAGGATGATAATTAAACACCAGCTCCGTCTCATTTAGTGTGTTTTTGAGGGGAAAGTAAGAGAAGGAGGACGAGGAGGAGGAGGAGGTCACACATCAAGAAGACCTTCACACACACAGTGACCGGTGTGTTTTGTCCAGGTCCTCTAATAACCTGCAGACTGCAGCCAAGGGCAGCACCTGAACACCTCTCTCTCTCACACACACACACACACACACACACACACACACACACACCTTACAATTATGAGTTATTGATTTCTCCAAAAAGCACCAGCTGTAATTGTCAGACTGTCTGTGAGTGTGTGTGAGTGTGTGTGTGTGTGTGTGTGTGTCCTTCCACTGTCTGAGGCCGGAGGCTAACGCTAACAGAAGCTACATGTTTCTGCTCAGGTGTGATGAGGTCACACTTCCTGTCAGCTCATCGACACATTCAACAGGTTCTACCAACAAGCTGTCCTTCAGAACATCATGTTCTGACCCTGTTCTGGTCGTGTGTGTTTCGTGTTTTTGCTTTTGTAGATTGACGTTTCCTGTAGATCAGGTAGAGCTGAAGCCCCGCCCCCTCCTGTCGACCCTGTGGAACAGTGTATTGGAACAGATCTGTACAGCAGTCGACTGATAAAGTACTGATCCGGTCTGAACTGGGTCCTGAGTCTCACACATGACGTTTGTCGGGTTGTTATGCAGTGTTGTGTTAAAGCTACGGGGGGAAATCATGACCTGGTTCTGATACAAATACTTTGAACAGGTGACGTGATCATTACAAGCATTTTCCATGTCAGATTATTTTCATATTCGCTGTGACGTCATGTTATTGACTTTGCCGAGGGCGAGTCCTGCACACTGGACCTTTACGGGCCGGTCAGTAAACACAGAGGTTTCGGATCGGCACCAGGCAGAGCAGAAGATTCTGTGATACTTTGATGAAATGATGTCAGAGAGAAAGAAGCTTCACAATGCTGCACCGATTTATTAAACATCTGCTACAAAAACATGATAGAAAATGATTTCACGTCATCAAGACTCAGAACAGAACCGACTGACGGCTGCTTCTCTTTGGACCAACACACAGGAAGTGAAAATAAAAATCAGAATTCATATTAAAACCGTCTGAATGTGTTTGTTTGTGCGTGAACAGCTCCGCCTGCTGGACACCTTCAGTCATTACATCATCATCATTACAGCTGAGATCTAAACTTTATAAAAACAGAACAAATGAAAGCGTCTGTGACATCACACATGAGGACAGCAGCCGCGAGCCACACACACATCATGTGACCCGCACAGGCTCTCTGATTGGTCACTGTGAAGACGGAGGAGGAGGAGGAGGAGGAGGAGGAGGAGGATAAACAGCCGGCCAAGATCTATAAACTGCTCACAAACTGTTTTAGACTCTATTTTTAGATTTGTCACAATCTAAAAATGGTGGTTCTTAGTTTAATGTTTAATGAATCATCTGTTTTCTCTGAACCTGCTGATGAGCAGCCGTCTGTGTCACCTGATCAACACTGAGCCACTAACACAGCATCACCAGACTCCACTAACAAATGTAGTGATTTTAGGAGTTGTTGAGTTGGAGACACTTTATAAACTCTGTGAAACTCTGTCTCTGACTCATTCTGCATTATTTGGACCTTCTTGTAAATTCAGCAAATGTTCTACATGAACTTCTTTCTGTCTTTGAGTAGAAACATGGTGGGCTCTATCTTGCACTAAGCCAACTGACTTTGTACACTGGCGCTTGTATAATTCCTATTTTGCATTCGGTGCACATTGGAGTTTTCCCTCCACAGACGCGCGTCCTTAAATCAGGGAATGACTTTGTGCTCCCGGGGCAGTTCAGCGGAAAGAGGAGGCGTGTTCCGGCGCAAACGTTCACTGGTGCTATTTTGCTGTTTCAGAAAACAATTCTGTAACAGACCTGGAAAAACCTAGTCTAAAGTCAGTGGCGCTTATTCAGATGCTATTTTAAGGGCGCATGCTTGGCCATAATGTAGCGTGTGCTCAACCTGCATACACTTTGCTTCTCTCATCTACAAGGAAGCAGTTCCCGTTTCTGCAAACCATACAAAAAAAAAAAAAGTTGAAAAGATTTAAACAGAAGAACTCATTCTTTTTCCCTCTGATATGCGACACGCCCGCCATAGCCATGAGGGCCCGGGAGTGGCAATGCGCGATGTGCTCCTAGTGGAGCAGGTGGACGGAGATGGAGTTGGGGGAGGAGGAGGAAGGGGCACAACAGGAGCAGGTGGTGCGTTTGGAGACTTGAGGCGATGCGCCTGAGAGGCTGCAGCAACATCGCCACCCGGTCAAGACGGGCATTAATACCTTGCTGCATCCCGGACAGTGCGGTCCGGTCTGACAATGCTGCCACGGCGTGTAGTGGGTCTGGATCCTCTGCACCTTGGTGTTTGCGCTGCTCCGTCATCAGCTGGCCGCTGCGCGCTGCTCGGCCCGTGCGCACTGCTCCCGAGGCCCGGTGCGATGTCCTGGGGATGCCAGCCGTAGAAACAATTGTGGCATTTCCTCCCACGCCCGTTTAACCAAAGCTAATTTGGATGGATTTCTCCCATCCCCATACAAGGCCACTTCTCGGTCTTTTACGGCCCTGACGAGAACGTCGGTCTCCTCGGCTGTGAACCGCTCCTGGCGTGCACCCGGCAAATTCACCATTATAATAGCAGTCCACCGTGGAACAAGCGCGCCTGCTTTTAAAGGGAATGTGAGATGACGCTCTGATTGGTTTATTGCACGTTACGCCCAAACCACACCTGAGAGTAATGTAGCTACTTCAGACCAACACATTTTAGATTTGCGTCGGCGCAAGAGTCATTAATCCCGCCGGCATCAAAGCAACAGCGCCTGAGATCCGCCCACAAAGATACCTGCGCTTCAGATCGTTAAGATAGAGCCCGGAGTCTGTGTGACTCAGTGATGGACGTGAGATACATGTTAATGTTAATGTCAGCTGTGAGAGCTGAACACTGACTGGATCAGTCATCATGGTGACATCAGGTCTGAACAGGCTCTGATTGGCTGTTTGGGAACATTTAAATGATTTAGTGTAAATTATATAGAACTGTGGCTGTTTTTCAGAATAAAAGCTGTGCTGTGCTGACTGTACCGCTCTGCCTCCAGCAGTGTTGAATCCTCCATCTTTTCTTCCTCCTCTCCTCTTTTAGCATCAGTTCCTCTTCCTCACCACTCCTTCTTCTTCTCGTCCATGGACACGCCCCCGGGCCCCAGCGCCACCACCAGCAGCAGGCCTCCGATCACCGACGTGGTCTGGAAGAAGTCGTACTTGAGGAAGTCGTGCATGGGTTTGTACGACGGGATGTTCCAGAAGGCGTTGAAGGTGAAGTTGATGCAGAGCAGCCACACCACCAGAGTGAGAGCGGCCAGCTTCGTCTTAAAGCCCACCGCCACCAGCACGATGAGCGCCGAGCCCACCAGGTTCTGCAGGACCTGGACGTGAGGCGAGGATTCACACAGTCAGCAGCTCGGTCAGTGTGTGTGTGTGTGTGTGTGTGTGTGTGTGTGTGTGTGTGTGGGAGACTCACACTGATCAGGCTGAGGTCAAAGTGCAGCAGCGTCATGAACATGAGGACGAGGAGGACTCGACCTCCGAGCTGCAGGAGGTGCTTCGGAGAGCTCTGATGACCGAGAGACGGCACGCCTGCAAACACACTGCGAGCCTCCCCCCCGACACTCCGCCAGGAGGAGGAGCAGACCTCCCCCCAGCGCCAGGTTCCTACAGGGGAGGAGAGGAGACTCAGTGATGAACACACCAACGTCCACTGAGCCAGCTGATGAAGGTCAAAGGTCACACACTCACCTCATCAGGAACTTTGGGTCCCACAGGATGCTGTAGGCCACCGTCTGCAACAACAACACGTCAGTGTACACACAGTACACACAGTACACACAGTACACACAGTACTCACAGTACTCACAGTACACAGAGTACACAGAGTACACACAGTACACACAGTACTCACAGTACACAGAGTACACAGAGTACACAGAGTACACACAGTACACAACATCACTGCTGTGGTCCGGTCCTGCAGATTTGCCCTCTACAACATCTGCAGGATCCGGTCTTTCCTCACAAAGGAGGCAGCACAGCTCCTGGTCCGAGCTCTGGTCGTCTCCCTCCTGGACTACAGTAACTCCCTCTTGTCTGGACTCTCAGCTCTGAGACTGAACCACTGCAGTGTATCCAGAACGCTGCAGCGCCTCGTTTACAATCTACACAAACTCTCCCATGTGACCCGCCTCCTCCGTCACCTCCACTGACTTCCTGTTACGGCCCGCATCAGATTCCAGACGATGGTTCTGGTCTTCACGGCCGTCAACAGAACTGCACCGTCTACCTCCAAACCCTGTTCAGCCCACACGGCCCAGAGAGAGCACTGCACTCTGCTACATCAGCGGGCCGGCTGGTACCGCCATCACTGAGAGCAAACAAAGCTGCTCAGAGAAGTCGAGACTCTTCTGTGTTCTGGAGCCTCAGTGGAGGAACGAAGTCCTGACCAACATCAGGACAGCAGAGTCTCTCTGTCTGCAGCAGGAGACTCCAGACTCTCTGTTCACACTCCACCTCCACCACAGAGCACCACTCCCCCCAAATCCAAATAAGAAATAAATAATATAATATATGCACTTCAATCACAACACTTAAATGATCTTTGACAAACTGCAGTTATGATCCTCAGATGACGGCTTGACAATTGTTGCTATATTTATTTT
>NC_044191.1:37108289-37130789 GCF_900880675.1 Sparus aurata | reverse complement strand
TGTGTGTGTGTGTGTGTGTGTGTGTGTGTGTGTGTGTGTGTGTGTGTGTGTGTGTGTGTTACCCAGCTGTCCCAGCAGGTTGAGCAGGACGAAGACGTTGGCGAGGAAGCGTCCGCAGCTCCAGGTGGAGTCGATGTACTCGCTCTGCTCGCTCCACTGGAACCACATCCGGACGCCGTCCTCCAGGAAGGTGCTGACCAGGCAGAGCCGGGCCACGTGGGGGAGGTAGTGTTTGGTGACCCGCAGGAACTAAAGACACGAGCGATCCATGACTGTGAAGGTGTCACTCTGGACTCACTGCCACCAAATTTTCACCAAACAGTCAAACAATCGATGGATTCACAGAGTGACCAGCAGACGATCCAGAGTGACGTCTCACAACATGTAAAACATCTTTCTTCAACAGATAAACATCGTCATGACAACATGTCTGCTGCTCAATCACAAACTTACATCAAATAACAGAAAATCAATAATGACTCCAGACGGGACGACCTGAGAGCAGAGCTGTGCGCCAGTAAAGATATCAGATATACAACATCAACTTATCTGATGTGTTTCAGTGTCAAAGTATCAGTGAAGTAACTGATCCATACATTAACATGTGTATGAACTGAGAGTCAGCTGATCGTCAGCTGTTTCTATCTGGCTGATGAGAAAATCAATTCATTCAGAATGTAATCTGTAAAGTAACTAAAGTCATCACATAAATGTAGTGGAGTAAATATATGAGTTTTTATTTTTACACTCAAGTTTGGTTCAGTTACATTTCCTACTGTTGTCACGGTCACAATTCACATATTCAGTGGAGAAAAGTAATCAAGTAAATTTACTCAAGTACAGAACTTTTACTATTTCAAGATACTTGTACTTTTCCCGAGTATTTCTGCTGCTTTACTTCAACTCCACGACACCTCAGACAGAAGACTGTACTGCATCACCAAATGTGCTACTGATGCAGAATGTAATCTGTGAAGTAACTAGTTACTAGAGTGCAAGTACCTCAAAACTGCACTTTAGGAGAGTACTGAGTAAATGTACTTAGTTACATTCCAGTGAGCTCTAATGAGAACAGGAGAGCAGTCAGTGTGTGTGTGTGTGTGGCAGCAACATTAAACTACTTCCTGTTTTAAAACTACATTTGTAGTTCTTTCCTCTGCAGCCGCGTGAGCGTCATGAAGCGCCTGAGACACTTTGATTGACAACAGCTGCTTCATCACGTTCACTTCCGGACACACCGTCACTACCTGCTGATCGACGTCAGCGCTCTGAGCCAACATCAACATCACTCTGCGTTCATGTCACCCCTCAGTTCACTTCCGTCTTCATGGCATCTTCACACCAGACTCCATTGAGAAATCTGTCAATTTGACACGTCTCGTGATAAAGCACTCGGACTCGGGGCGGTAACTAATAATTGAAGCCCTTCCGAACCTGATCAGAACCTCTTCCATCTTTCGGCATATGTTTTACAACTATGACTTATTTTAATACTTGAACAAAGTGCACAATCCAAACTCTTCTTCTACAGTCCTGATGTTGAAAATAAAACGAGCTCTTAACTCATCGTCTATTGTTTCCGTTCCGTGACATGAACTTAACACCAGACTACTTTTAAAAATCTGTGATTTTAAAGTTTCCCTGCTGATCAGCGGTCAGTCTGAGCTGGCAGCAGATAACTGAAGGCTGGTGGCTCATCAGTAGGAGACACTCCTCACTTCGGCTTACAACTAAGATGACTCAGGAGCCGCTTTCGGTGTTTCAGCCAAAGTTTTCTTGCACAACAGACTTTCATGTTACACCCACAGTCTGCCTCCACCAGACTACACAACCAAGTCTGCTGCTAAAGTTAACGTAAGATCACGATTCTTTACCAGAACATGGTGCAGTTTGGATTCATAATCCATATGCCGAATTAACTATTACAGAGTACTGATTTATGTAAAGTATGTGTCGTGTTCAAAGCTCCATAAGAAAAAGATTTGTGGACGGAATTCGGGAGAAGCGGAAGATATCTGCTGTCTGCCTGAGTCCCAGCCCTGTGTGTGGCCGGCTCAGGGTGCTTGTTTCCCGGGGAGGGGAGCTGACCTGGTCCGCTACATCCTCCGCCTGGCTCATCAGGTCTCCGTGTCCCATCTCTCCCGCTGTTAAGGCACTTCAGTGCGGAGGAACGGCTCTCAGCTCAGCTACAAGTCCGGTCAGAAGAGTCCCGCTCCGGCCTGAGGAAGATGATGATGCTCCGCTGCTGCCTCCTCCGACCCACAATCCTCTGCGCTGAGCGGCCACAGCGCCCCCTGCGGCCGCTCAGGGTGGAGCATGCCACGTGGACTGCGTGTCTGTCACAGTTTACTAAATCTGACTAAAGTCAATAAATATTGTTTTAATAACCACGTGTCACATTAATCAGAGACTGTTTACAGAAACTAATAAAACTGCAGCAGAACTGATCTCAGATCTGCTGCTGCTGCTTTTCTGTGTGTTTGAGAAGGAAACAGACAAAAGTATGTAGAAGCTCCTTCACCTGTTCTGTCATAGAAAAGTAAAACAAATACAGCTAGAGTCACTTGATATTTCTTAAATGACACTGTTTAAAAAATAAATGAAGGATTTATTATTATATTATATAACATTATCATTATGATTGGTGGATATCCAGAACGACATCAGTCAGCAACTAACTGATGAAATGATGACTGAGTATTAAAAGTCTGAACAAAACTAGTTCCAGTTTCTGTCCAGTGATTTTCTGTTTTCTGTGACACAGGAAGTGTTCAGACACCCTCGTTATATAAAGACAGGTTTGATTATTGCTGTGCTTGTTTTAAGACTGTTTTTTAAATATTTATATTAGTTTTTTTATTCCTTTTTTGTGGAAAATATGTGTTGACAATCATTTTAATGCTCTGTCCTCTCTACAGTGTGCATTAGTAATTATTTCATTATAATTTCATTTCATATTCTGCACACCAGCTCAGACAGATGCTGCACTGTATCGTTGTTGTGCACATTGACAATAAAGACTTGAACCTTTAATATTTACTCATTTTTGTAAATATTTTATTAATATTACATTTAAAAAACAGAACATCATGTCTGTTTTGAAGAAATGTGCCATTTTTCTATGAGGGAAAACAAAAACAATCCATAAAAAGTGACATGTAGGAATAAACAAAGTTTATTAACTTATCGTCTCTTCAGGGCAACTGAGAAGATAAAGACAGAAAAACACCAGACTGACCCTTTAATGAACATTCAAACGTGACATCAGCTGCAGTTCACCTGACAGCCAGCAGGGGTCGCTCTGATCCTCACCTGTATTCAACTGTTCACTGTTCACGTCATTGTTGTGAACAGGTCAGCTGTGACATTAAAGTTCTGGGGAGAACAGGAAGTACAGCAAGATGATGTCATCACCAGTCCTTCACCTGGACACACAGGTGCATTGTGGGACAGCAGGTCAGGTCAGATCTTCACTTCTCGTCTGAGCAGCTCTGTGACTCTAAGACACAAAACAACATCAGCACCCTGAGAGAGAGAGAGAGTGTGTGTGTGTGTGTGTGTGTGTGTGTGTGTGTGTGTGTGTGTGTGTGTGTGTGTGTGTGTGTGTGTGTGTTACCTGCAGGTTGAGGTAGTGTGTGTGTGTCCTGCAGTGTGTGTGTCGTGCTGTCGTCTCTCTGTAGAAGAACTTGTTACACAGTCGACACAGAAAGCCAGAAACAGGAACCACAAAACGACTTCCTGTACAGACACACACATGTACTGTTTCAACATCCATCGACTGTTTTTAATCTAATGGTGGCGAAATTCAATTTAAATCACACAGAAAACATACCGTATGTGGTGCAGGGGTCATACTCCTCCCTGTGTGTTTCCTGTGTGTCAGCTGCCTGCAACAAACACACACAGACACACACGCACAGAGTTAGTCAGAGACAGAGTTTATAAACTAAACTAAACTGAGACACAAACTGACACTTTTTACAAGGAGACAAACAATTTCAGGTTCTGATTTAGTGCTGAATGTATATGAAGGACACAATGAGTCCCCTCCTTGAACCGGCACCTTATCGTGGTGGAGGGGTTTGAGCACCTGAATGATCCTAGGAGCTATGTTGTCTGGGGCTTAATGCCCCTGGTAGGGTCTCCCAAGGCAAACAGGTCCGAGGTGACGGGTCAGACTTCTATTCTGGAATTGTCCGCTGTGAGAGGCGGCGAGCTGTTGTTGTCTTGCTTATAGCTCCCCAGCTCAGCCGCCATGTGTTGGAGTTCACCCCGGTGAACGAGAGGGTCGCCTCCCTGCGCCTTCGGGTCGGGGATAGGTCTCTCACTGTTGTTTTGGCTTATGGGCCGAAACCACACTGCAGAGTACCCGGCCTTTTTGGAGTCCCTGGGAGGGGTACTGGAGAGTGCTCCAACCGGGGACTCCATTGTGGGCAGCAACAGCGTTACCTGGAGGGGTGTGATTGGGAGGAACGGCCTCCCCGATCTGAACCCGAGCGGTGTTTTGTCACTGGACTTCTGTGCTAGTCACAGTTTGGCGTCCATATGTACACGTGGCACCAGGATGCCCTAGAACGGAGGTCAATGATCGACTTTGTAGTCGTATCATCTGACCTCCTGCCGTATGTCTTGGACACTCGGGTGAAGAGAGGGGCTGAGCTGTCAACTGATCACCACCTGGTGGTGAGTCGGATCTGCTGGCAGGGGAGGAAGCTGGACAGACCTGGCAGACCCAAACGTATTGTGAGGCTCTGCTGGGAACGTCTGCTGGAACCCTCTGTCAGGGAGATCTTTAACTCCCACTTCCTGGAAAGCTTTTACCAGATCCCGAGGGAGGCTGGGGACATTGAGTCCAAATGGACCATGTTCTCCCCTTCCATTGTTGACACGGCTGTCCGGAGCTGTGGCCGTAAGGTCTCCGGTGCCTGTCGTGGCGGCAATCCCTGAACCCGGTGGTGGACTCCGGAAGTAAGGGATGCTGTCAAGCTGAAGAAGGAGTCCTATCGAGCCTGGTTGGCCCGGGGGACTCCTGAGGCAGCTGACGGTTACCTGCAGGCCAAGCATGCGGCAGCACGGGCAGTTGTGGAAGCAAAAACTCAGGTCTGGGAAAAGTTCGGGGAGGCCATGGAGGAGGACTTTCGGTCAGCCTCGAAGAAATTCTGGCAAACCATCCGGCGCCTCAGGAGGGGGAAGCAGTCATCCACCAACACTGTTTACAGTGGAGGTGGGGAGCTGTTGACCTCGACATTGTTGGGCGGTGGAAGGAATACTTCGAGGATCTCCTCAATCCCACTGACACACCTTCCATAGAGGAAGCAGAGGCTGGGGACTCAGAGGTGGACTCATTCATCACTCAAGCCGAAGTCACTGAGGTATTCTGGAAGATCCTCAGTGCCGTGCCTGAATACCTCAAGTCTCTGGATGTTGTGGGGCTGTCTTGGTTGACACATCTCTGCAGCATCGTGTGGCAGTCGGGGACAGTGCCTCTGGACTGGCAGACCGGGTGGTGGTCCCCCTATTCAAAAAGGGGGACTAGAGGGTGTGTTCCAACTATCGGCCCGGAACACTGGACCAGCTCTATACCCTCTGCAGGGTGCTCAAGGGTTCATGGGAGTTTGCCAAAACAGTCCACATGTGCTTTGTGGACTTGGAGAAGGCATTCGACCGTGTCCCTCGTGGCATTCTGTGGAGGGTGCTCCGGGAGTACGGGGTCGGAGGCCCTCTGTTAAGGGCTGTACGGTCCTTGTACGACCGGAGCAGGAGCTTGGTTCACATTGCCGGCAGTAAGTCAGACCTGTTCCTGGTGCATGTTGGACTCTGGCAGGGCTGCCCTTTGTCACCGGTTCTGTTCATTACTTTTATGGACAGAATTTCTAGGCGCAGCCACAGGCTGGAGGGGATCTGGTTCGGGAGCCACTGGATCTCATCTCTGCTTTTTCGCGGATGATGTGGTCTTGTTGGCCCTTCGAGCCAGGACCTCCAGCATGTCCTGGGGTGGTTTGCAGCCGAGTGTGAAGCGGCTGGGATGAGAATCAGCACCTCCAAATCCGAGGCCATGGTTCTCGACTGGAAAAAGGTGGCCTGCTCCCTCCAGGTGGGAGGAGAGTTCCTGCCTCAAGTGGAGGAGTTCAAGTATCTTGGGGTCTTGTTCACGAGTGAGGGAAGGATGGAGCGTGAGACTGACAGGCGGATCGGTGCAGCGGCCGCAGTAATGCGGTCGTTGTATCGGTCTGTCGTGGTGAAGAGAGCTGAGCCGAAAGGCAAAGCTCTCGGCTTACCGGTCAATCTACGTTCCTTCCCTCACCTATGGCCATGAACTCTGGGTCATGACCGAAAGAATAAGATCCCGGATACAAGCGGTTGAAATGAGTTTCCTCCGCGAGGTGGCAGGGCGCTCCCTTAGAGATAGGGTGAAGAGCTCTGTCACCCGGGAGGAGCTCGGAGTAGAGCCGCTGCTCCTCCACATCGAGAGGAGCCAGCTGAGGTGGCTTGGGCATCTGTTTCGGATGCCCCCGGGACGCCTCCCTTGGGAGGTGTTCCTGGCATGTCCCTCCGGGAGGAGACCCCGAGGAAGACCCAGGACACGCTGGAGTTACTATGTCGCCCAGCTGGCCTGGGAACGCCTTGGGATCCTCCTGGAAGAGCTGGAGGCAGTGTCCGGGAAGAGGGAAGTCTGGGCGTCCCTGCTCAGGCAGCTGCCCCCGCGACCCGGCCCCAGATAACGCGGAAGAAGATGGATGGATGGATGGATGGATTGACATGATGAGTTAGAATCTGTTGCAGCTGTTTCACAAAGTTTGTTTAGTTTCTCCTCATGACACAACTCCTTAAATCACTTCATTTGTAAATGGAGTCTGGTGATGTTGTGTTCCTGGCTCAGTGTTGGATCAGGTGAGCAGACAGCTGACGTCGGCAACTCTGTGGGAAACAAACAAACAATCAGGTGTAATTGAATCTTTGTACCTCCAACTCTTTCTCCTCTGCTTCCTCTTTTCTTACACCACCCTCCTCCTCTTCATCAGCTACTTCTACTTCTTCCTCCTCATCCTCATCCTCGTCCTCCTCTCCCTCAAAGCAGCCGACAGCGTCCACTGTGATCAGCTCCTCCTCCTGAGCCTCCTGCAAGTGCACCTGGGAGGAGACAGACACAGAATCAAACTCACCCTGCTGGTTTGTCCTGAACATGTCACATGTGTCACCTGACCCCCCGCTGACCTGCTGCTTGTGCTCTGCAGACTTCATGTGCTCCACAAACTTCCTGGGAGTCCTGAAGTGATGTTTACACACTGGACAGAAGGGACGACACAGCTGCTTACACATCTGGAGACACACACACACAGCTGCTTACACATCTGGAGACACACACACACAGCTGCTTACACATCTGGAGACACACACACACAGCTGCTTACACATCTGGAGACACACACACACACAGCTGCTTACACATCTGGAGACACACACACACACAGCTGCTTACACATCTGGAGACACACACACACACACAGCTGCTTACACATCTGGAGACACACACGCACACAGCTGCTTACACATCTGGAGACACACACACACACAGCTGCTTACACATCTGGAGACACACACACACACAGCTGCTTACACATCTGGAGACACACACACACACAGCTGCTTACACATCTGGAGACACACACACACACAGCTGCTTACACATCTGGAGACACACACACACACACAGCTGCTTACACATCTGGAGACACACACACACAGCTGCTTACACATCTGGAGACACACACACGCACACACACACACACACACACTGCTGCTTAGCATCAAAAACATGGTTAGCATTTTAAAGTCCTGTTAGCAACGTTTCCCACCTTGTGCTGTTTGGTCCGTCGATGGATGATGACATCACCGCTGAAGTGAGTCTGACAGGTGTCACACCAGCGCTGTGTGTCGGGCCGACGCCCCCTGGAGGACAAAGGTGAACCATCAGGAGGAGGAGGTGGATGTGTGTGTGTGTGTGTGTGTGTGTGTGTACCTGTCCTGCAGTGTGTGTGTGTGTTTGTGTGTGTACCTGTCCTGCAGTGTGTGTGTGTCCAGGCAGATGGACTGTGTGATGTCCTTCAGTCTCCTCAGGTGTTCTGGTCCCAGCATGTGCTCCTGAAACACCTGAACACACGCGGCAGTCACTACTTCCTGTCCTACAGTCTAGACTGAGAGTACAGCGGGAGCCTCAGGTGTGTCTATGTGTGTGTGCTCACTGTGTCTCACCTGCACAGAGCGACAGGTGAGGTTACAGACATGACAGTGGAGTCCACCTGTCTGTCTGTCGGCCGTCCTGTCTGTCTGTCCAAACTCTCTGCTCTCACTGCTCTGCTGGATGGTGACCTTCAGAGACGCCACGCTCTGCAGCTGACACACACACACACACACACACACACACGCACACACACACGCACACACACGCACACACACACACACGTTAAAACACTCTTATATTTACGAGGTCATTAACTGATGACACCACGTTTCATCACCTCAGCTGCTCTGCTGTCCTCACTCAGCTCTGCTGCCCCCTGCTGGTCTGGAGGAGGTCTGGACAGACTACACACACTTCCTGTGGAGCAGCTCTCACTTCCTGGTTGACCACATGACCCCGGGACTCTCTCTCTATTGGTCAGAGCTGCAGGCTCGTCAGTCCTGAGGAAACGCATTTGTTTTTTTTCACACTCAAGTTTGGCTCAGTTGCATCCTGCTGATGTTCAGGTCACACTTTCAATATCCAATGGAGGAAAGTAACTAAGTATATTTACTCAAGTACTGTTTTTCAGATACTTCAGTTTTCTGTCACAGAGGAAAGAAACCAGAAACATCCACACTTCACTAGCTGACACAGTGGAGAACTTTAATTATAAACACACTGATAAATTATCACAATATTTGGTGATTAATTTAATAATTGGTGACTAATCAATGAATCATCGCAGTTCCACGGCAGATTGATTGATAATTAAAATGTAAAACTGTTTTCTGACTCATCAGGATGTTGTCTGTAAGAAACTCTGACCGACCCTTCCAGTCTCGCCCTCTTCGTCTCTCCTGAACCTCCGTCAGGTCCTGGGTCTCCTCCATCTTCTTCTGTGGTGTTGGAGCTGCAGCTCGGCCGGCTGTCAGAGCTTCCAGTCGCTGATCCCGCCCACTTCCTGCTTGAAACCTGACAAAGAAGAAAACAAAGTGAGCTGGATCCATGACAGAGAGGAGCGGCAGCGAGGGGGCGGGGTTTGTTTCATACCTGATGAGTCAGAGGCGGTCTGCGATGTACGGGGCCGAGAGGGAATCGAACCCGCGCCACTCCGTTCACTGTAGCAGGTACAAAACACCTGCAGAGGACAGAGACGAGGTCATTAGAGCAAACTGTTGTAATAACTATTTAATGTTGAGCTTATTTTCATCATCTGTCAGTTATTTAATCAATTAATCATTTGATTAATTGTTGAATCTCTCGGATCTGCTGCTCCACTTAGACGTGAATGTAATACTCATGCAGATGAATGAGTGATATAACTGGATTATTAGTATTGATGCATTCATGTGTTCATCACTTTCATGGTGACGATGGAGCTCATTGTAACGACTTTACATACTGATGGAGGTTTAATTACACAACTTCATTTAACACTGGTTACATTTCAAACAAATATCTTTGAACCCTTCAAGCTTACAGTCATTGTTTTGTCTCTAAAAGGTCAGAAAACGTCCACAGATGACTCATATTCATATTCATGATGTCTTCTGTATTGTAATCCACAGTGGAGCTCTGCTGTTACAGCCTGCCACACCAGAACCCGTCAGCCCTCAGACCCGGTCCTACCTGTCTGCTCTGCGCTGCTGTCTGACCATGCTGGAGCCTGGACCAGCTGACCTCTGACCTCTGGACCAGCACCGACCTGCTCTGATGGACAGCTGCTGCAGATTAAAGCCTCAGCGACCACAATCTGTACAACAACAGCCAATGTCATGTAAATGTGGACAACTTGAAACTCTACTTTAAGAACAGACTTAAGTATAATTAATTAAACAGACACAACCCAAAACACAGGCTCTCAACTACGTGTCTGTTGTAAAGAACTCCATTCAAATATTAGTAACTTTTATCAGGAAATGCTGTGTGGCCTCCTCGAGTCTCACCTGCTTTAACTATTTGGAAAAGGTAACAGAATGTCTATTAAACAGTCCTCGATGTCTCATATATAAACCGAATTTTTGACCCGATTAACTCAATTCCTAAAATGTCTTTATTAATTAAATATAAATGAATGTAATCTGCTGATGAGCAGTCAAACTTTAAATTAGCACATTTTTAAGAGGAACCTCGCTCCGTTCGTAGTTTGTCTTAACGTTAACAGTGTAGCGGCTTCTATCCACAAACTGGGCAGCCTGACGTCACAGTTTTATTTCTTTAAGCTTAATAATAAAGAATAAAAACAAATCATCATGTTATCAGACGGACACTGAGCTCAACTCACCTCTCAGCGAAGGCTAAAGCTAAAGCTAGCTGACAGGCTACATGTAAACACTGCCCGGCTGTGTGTCTCCGAGCGGCTCTGTCGCCCCCTGCTGGCCGGGAGGAGGAACAGCGGTCACCTGGAGACCTGCAGCTGTGTTGATCACCTGAGCACGTGAGCCTGTCCAGCTGCTGCAGCTTTGACTTCCCTCGGATTTAATGTGACGTGTTGAGATTTAACACATCTGACAGTGACATCACAGTGATGAGGATCAATCCCTGATTAGTAATTAATCATCTAATGTGTGGATCAATACATCACAAAGTAACGTCCTCTAAACTGTGCTTTAACTCTCAAACAAGAATCATGCAACAACTTTGTTTTGATGAGTGATCCTGAAGGAGTTACGTGTCTAATCAGGATGAATAACTGTTAAATCTTTTTATTCTCAGTAACACAAACAGGTGAAATATTAATATTTATTTTTAATCTAAATAAGATGTTAGAAATGCTGTTGTTCAGATTCTAGTAACATTTTTATTGTCATTTTTTTCAAAGTCTGACTGTTTGACCTATATTTATATAAATATATATGCTGTTTAATTAAACTATTCTGCTTTAAATTCTGGATAAAAGTTTTACTGTAATACATATTTCTACCTGTCTGGTTTCTGAGAATAAAATGATTTAACAGTAAATCCATCTGTTCTTCCTTCCGCCATTTTGAATTCATGATGTCAGCGTCACAAAGATAATAGATTGTGAGGCTCCACCCACCTGGAGAGCAGATGTAGAAGCCTCAGGTAGATCTCACCTGTTGCACTGTTGTGTAACACCTGCTGTGTGTCAGTTCAGGGTCTGCATCCTCTGAAGGACTCGGCCTTTGTGGTCTTTGAAGGCGAGTCCTTCAGAGAGACCTTGTTAACCTCGTCAGCCGTTGTTAAATGTGGCGGTCTAGCCTTTGGAGCATTTCCTGGTTGCGTCACCAGATGTTTTACCCTTACGTCACGATTTCTGCTGCCCAGGCCCGCGACAGTGACGATCTACACCACGCAATGTCGCCATTTTCTCTCTTTCATTCTTCTTTTCAGGTGTGCAAAGAATCTTGGGATATGTGAGGCCACGAAGGATCGTAGCGGTGCATCCTCCAGAAACAGGGAGAAGAAGGAGCATCTGGAGGAGCTTCAGACTGGGACAGACTTCACACAGCGCTGTGATGTAATCAGCCTTCAGAGGCTCCTCTGAAGGATGCACACCTGAACTGAGACCCAGAGAGTGTTAAACACTCAGTTCTGCTGAGTGTTTCCAGGCACCAGGGAGAGCTCTGATTGGCTGACGAGGTCTGGAAGTTATTTCCAGCTCGCAGTGAATCTGTTGGTATTTCCTGGATTCACTCGCAGACAGACGAGCCGCAGGAGCTCCGAGCCACATCCTGCACACAGACGGTCATTAAACGCACCACAGACACATGAACATGAAGCACAACTGTAACATGAACACAACACACACACACACACACACACACACACACACACACACACACTGTTTCTGTGCCACTAATGTGTTTTCAATAAGAATATTTAACATGGCTGAAATAAATATCTGATACACGATCTGCTTACACTCACACACACACACACACACACACACACACACACACACACACACACACACTATATATAATCTGGCTGTCTGTTGTTGGTTTGTCGTCTTCAGTAAAATCTGTTTTTCATGGTGGTTGGAAAAATTTCTCTCCATAAAGAAAAAAGGTTTGACTGCAGCGCTTTGTTGTGCCCTTCTCTTCTTCTGTGGTTTAATGCCACCAAACAGAGTATTAGCTCCGCCTGCTGTTAACCTTCGCCAACAAATCAGCTCACAGTCACACAACAAACAGTCTCACAACAAACAGTCTCACAACAAACAGTCACACAACAAACAGTCACACAACAAACATACGGACAAACAAAGGATTAGAAACAGTGAAGCTCAACTTGTAGCTCACGGCTAACTGACTGAGTCCATGGCAACAGTACACTTCCTGTTTACATCCCCCAAAGCATCATGGGGGTGTTAATATTAAATGTCTTCTTCATGAAGTTTTCTGTAATGTTAACGTCCTCAGACAGCAGCTGACTGAGCAGAGCTGCTGCAGCACGTTTCAACAGGTTCAGTTTAGAGCCGCAGCTGAGTCCAGTGGGTGAGGCCGCTGTCAAGTCAGGCTGACTGGAGGAGCAGCAGGAGGAGCAGGAGGAGCAGGAGGAGCAGCAGGAGCAGCAGGAGCAGCAGGAGGAGCAGGACAAGGAGAGGAGCAGACTGGAGGAGCAGCAGGAGCAGCAGGAGGAGCAGGAGGAGCAGGAGGAGGAGCAGGAGGAGCAGGAGGAGCAGCAGGAGCAGCAGGAGGAGCAGCAGGAGGAGCAGACTGATGGAGCAGACTGGAGGAGCAGCAGGAGGAGCAGACTGAAGGAGCAGACTGGAGGAGCAGACTGAAGGAGCAGACTGGAGGAGCAGCAGGAGGAGCAGACTGAAGGAGCAGACTGGAGGAGCAGACTGAAGGAGCAGACTGGAGGAGCAGCAGGAGGAGCAGACTGAAGGAGCAGACTGGAGGAGCAGCAGGAGGGAGCAGACTGAAGGAGCAGACTGGAGGAGCAGACTGAAGGAGCAGACTGGAGGAGCAGCAGGAGGAGCAGACTGAAGGAGCAGACTGAAGGAGCAGCAGGAGGAGCAGACTGATGGAGCAGACTGAAGGAGCAGACTGATGGAGCAGACTGATGGAGCAGACTGAAGGAGCAGACTGAAGGAGCAGACTGGAGGAGCAGCAGGAGGAGCAGACTGGAAGAGCAGACTGGAGGAGCAACAGGAGGAGCAGCAGACTGAAGGAGCAGCAGGAGGAGCAGCAGGAGGAGCAGGAGGAGCAGACTGGAGGAGCAGACTGAAGGAGCAGACTGGAGGAGCAGACTGAAGGAGCAGACTGAAGGAGCAGACTGGAGGAGCAGCAGGAGGAGCAGACTGGAAGAGCAGACTGGAGGAGCAACAGGAGGAGCAGCAGACTGAAGGAGCAGCAGGAGGAGCAGCAGGAGGAGCAGGAGGAGCAGACTGAAGGAGCAGCAGGAGGAGCAGACAGGAGGAGCAGACTGATGGAGCAGACTGGAGCAGCAGGAGGAGCAGCAGGAGGAGCAGGAGGAGCAGACTGGAGGAGCAGCAGGAGGAGCAGACAGGAGGAGCAGACTGATGGAGCAGCAGGAGGAGGAGCAGACAGGAGGAGCAGACAGGAGGAGCAGCAGGAGGAGCAGCAGGAGGAGCAGACAGGAGGAGGAGCAGGAGGAGGAGCAGGAGGAGCAGACTGGAGGAGCAGCAGGAGGAGGAGCAGACTGGATGGAGCAGACAGGAGGAGGAGCAGGAGGAGCAGCAGGAGGAGCAGACAGGAGGAGCAGCAGACTGATGGAGCAGACTGATGGAGCAGACTGGAGGAGCAGCAGGAGGAGGAGCAGACTGATGGAGCAGCAGGAGGAGCAGCAGACTGATGGAGCAGACTGATGGAGCAGCAGGAGGAGCAGCAGCAGGAGGAGCAGCAGGAGCAGAGCCGCTGTGTTTCTGCTAGCTAACTGCTTCTCCACGTATTTCTTCACTTCCTCTGAATGGAAACTCACACAGAGACGTTTCAGCTGAGGAGCTTCAGCTTCCTGTGGACTGAATCTGTGTCAGGACGTCCTGCTGTGTCCTACAGACCCGCTCTGTGCTCACATGAGACTCAGTGTCTGAGGGTCAGTGTGAGGTCTGGATCTGGATCTGGATCTGGATCTGGATCAGTCCGTCTCCTAGGATCCATCTGGATATTTATTTCTGTCTTCAGCCATGCTAACCTGCTAATTCATGTTCCCCTTAGGATGAACCGTAATAGCTGTGCTGATCCTCTGATGCTTCATCATCAGGTCGACATGTTCATGTGTCCAGTACTCTGGTTTATAACCTGCTCAACTGATACATGTTAGCATGCTAACACGCTAAAGTTAGGCAGTGAACTCAGTAAAATGATATTAGTGCCTGTCAGCACCTTAGCATTAGCATCGTGAGCATGTTGGTGTTAGCATTTAGCTCAAAGCTCCACTGTGTTTCAAGTACAGGCTCCAAAGCTGTTAGCATTAAGCTAACAGTCACACATGCAGACCATGGATCTGTGAAGAGAACTGGATGCAGTGTTGGAGGCGGAGCCAACTTCATCCCAATGAAAGCTGCTGATTGGTGCACAAACACAGAGTTTGACTTCATAAAATGACAAAGTAGCTTGTTTTTTTCTTTATGTTTATATATTTATTTTAAACATTATATATATTATTGGTGATATTATTGATAATATTATTGATAATATGTTTCACACTGACAGCTGACAGGAGACTCGGCCTCAAACCTGCGACGCCGACAACACGTTCAACACGCTGAGCCTCGGTGACACAGTGTGATGTCATCATGTGGACAATATGATCCACACTCAATGTCTTTAATATATGATGAAGATGAAGAAGATGATGAAGATGACCAGTGTTTACTGACGTCAGCTGACAGGAAGTGACATCACGTGTGTCTCAGTAAAAGTCCTGGTCGTAGTCTGCGGCGTCGATCAGCTGCTTCATCTCTGACACGCTGTTAGCCAGGTAGGAAGACAGCTCGTCTGACAGGGAGACAGACAGGCAGAGAGTGAGACAGGTGTGGTGCGCAGTTTAAATGATATAAAACTAAAAAGGATGACAGTGAATCAGTCTATAAACAGGTGCACCTGTCTGTGTACCTGTCTGTCTGTCTCACCTGCTCCCAGTACTCTCCCAGTACAAGCCGAGGCTGAAACACTCCCCAGGGTTGTTACGAGCGATGCAGCGATATGTTCCTGAGTCCTGTGGCTCCGCCCCCTCAATCTGCAGCCAACTAGAGAGCTCGAATTTCAGGGGACCGCCCCTCGACTGTGGAGACAGATGAGACTGTGAGTCAGGTGTAGGGCGGAGCTCCTCTGTGAGTTACATGCAGAGTCAGAGCTCACCTGACGGAGATGTGGGGGTCGTCTCCAGGCAGGACGACGTCTCGGCCCCCTCCCTTCCTCCACTCCACCAACCGCCATCGAAACGCAAAAGACCTCACGAGGAAACCAGACTACTTCCTGTCCCGTTCACCCTGGCTGTGAGGAGGGACCTTAATGATGGGGACTGACAGACAGACAGGTCAGAGAGAGAGAGACAGACAGGTCAGAGACACAGACAGGTCAGAGACACAGACAGGTCAGAGATAGAGACACAGACAGGTCAGAGACACAGACAGGTCAGAGATAGAGACAGACAGGTCAGAGATAGAGACAGACAGTTGGATGTTAAAGGTGGAGGAGGTGTTTCTCCTCAGACACAATGACTGTTTGTCTGAACACTGAACAGACGGGTGGAGCTCACAGCTTACAGACGGGTGGAGCTCACAGCTCAAAGACAGGTGGAGCTAACAGTTTACAGACGGGTGGAGCTCACAGTTTACAGACGGGTGGAGCTCACAGCTCACAGACGGGTGGAGCTAACAGTTTACAGACGGGTGGAGCTCACAGTTTACAGACAGGTGGAGCTAACAGTTTACAGACGGGTGGAGCTAACAGTTTACAGACGGGTGGAGCTCACAGTTTACAGACAGGTGGAGCTCACAGTTTACAGACGGGTGGAGCTCACAGCTCACAGACGGGTGGAGCTCACAGCTTACAGACGGGTGGAGCTAACAGCTCACAGACGGGTGGAGCTCACAGTTTACAGACGGGTGGAGCTCACAGCTCACAGACAGGTGGAGCTAACAGGTTACAGACAGGTGGAGCTAACAGTTTATAGACGGGTGGAGCTAACAGCTCACAGACGGGTGGAGCTAACAGGTTACAGACGGGTGGAGCTAACAGGTTACAGACGGGTGGAGCTCACAGTTTACAGACGGGTGGAGCTCACAGCTCACAGACGGGTGGAGCTAACAGGTTACAGACGGGTGGAGCTAACAGTTTACAGACGGGTGGAGCTAACAGGTTACAGACGGGTGGAGCTAACAGTTTACAGACGGGTGGAGCTCACAGCTCACAGACGGGTGGAGCTCACAGCTTACAGACGGGTGGAGCTCACAGCTCACAGACGGGTGGAGCTCACAGACGGATGGAGCTAACAGCTCACAGACGGGTGGAGCTCACAGCTCACAGACGGGTGGAGCTAACAGCTTACAGACGGGTGGAGCTCACAGTTTACAGACGGGTGGAGCTCACAGCTCACAGAAGGGTGGAGCTAACAGCTCACAGACGGGTGGAGCTCACAGCTTACAGACGGGTGGAGCTAACAGCGGGTGGAGCTCACAGCTTACAGACGGGTGGAGCTCACAGTTTACAGACGGGTGGAGCTAACAGCTCACAGACGGGTGGAGCTCACAGTTTACAGATGGGTGGAGCTAACAGCTCACAGACGGGTGGAGCTCACAGTTTACAGACAGGTGGAGCTAACAGTTTACAGACGGGTGGAGCTAACAGTTTACAGACGGGTGGAGCTCACAGTTTACAGACAGGTGGAGCTCACAGTTTACAGACGGGTGGAGCTCACAGTTTACAGACGGGTGGAGCTAACAGTTTACAGACAGGTGGAGCTCACAGTTTACAGACGGGTGGAGCTCACAGCTCACAGACGGGTGGAGCTCAAAGCTTACAGACGGGTGGAGCTCACAGTTTACAGACGGGTGGAGCTAACAGGTTACAGACAGGTGGAGCTAACAGTTTATAGACGGGTGGAGCTCACAGCTCACAGACGGGTGGAGCTAACAGGTTACAGACGGGTGGAGCTAACAGTTTACAGACGGGTGGAGCTCACAGCTCACAGACGGGTGGAGCTCACAGCTTACAGACGGGTGGAGCTCACAGCTCACAGACGGGTGGAGCTCACAGACGGATGGAGCTAACAGCTCACAGACGGGTGGAGCTCACAGCTCACAGACGGGTGGAGCTAACAGCTTACAGACGGGTGGAGCTCACAGTTTACAGACGGGTGGAGCTAACAGCGGGTGGAGCTCACAGCTTACAGACGGGTGGAGCTCACAGTTTACAGACGGGTGGAGCTAACAGCTCACAGACGGGTGGAGCTCACAGTTTACAGACGGGTGGAGCTCACAGCTCACAGACGGGTGGAGCTCACAGTTTACAGACGGGTGGAGCTAACAGCTCACAGACGGGTGGAGCTCACAGTTTACAGACGGGTGGAGCTCACAGCTCACAGACGGGTGGAGCTCACGTTTACAGACGGGTGGAGCTCACAGCTCACAGTCGGGTGGAGCTCACAGTCACAGACGGGTGGAGCTCACAGGTTACAGACGGGTGGAGCTAACAGCTCACAGACGGGTGGAGCTAACAGCTTACAGACGGGTGGAGCTCACAGCTTACAGACGGATGGAGCTCACAGCTTACAGACGGGTGGAGCTCACAGCTCACAGACGGGTGGAGCTCACAGCTCACAGACGGATGGAGCTCACAGTTTACAGACGGGTGGAGCTCACAGCTTACAGACGGATGGAGCTCACAGCTTACAGACGGGTGGAGCTCACAGCTTACAGACGGATGGAGCTCACAGTTTACAGACGGGTGGAGCTCACAGCTCACAGACGGGTGGAGCTAACAGCTAAGACGGGTGGAGCTCACAGCTTACGACGGATGGAAGCTCACAGCTCACAGACGGGTGGAGCTCACAGTTTACAGACGGGTGGAGCTCACAGCTCACAGTCGGGTGGAGCTCACAGCTCACAGACGGGTGGAGCTCACAGGTTACAGACGGGTGGAGCTAACAGCTCATAGACGGGTGGAGCTCACAGCTTACAGACGGGTGGAGCTCACAGCTTACAGACGGATGGAGGTCACAGTTTACAGACGGATGGAGCTCACAGCTCACAGACGGGTGGAGCTAACAGCTTACAGACGGGTGGAGCTCACAGCTCACAGACGGGTGGAGCTCACAGCTTACAGACGGATGGAGGTCACAGTTTACAGACGGATGGAGCTCACAGCTCACAGACGGGTGGAGCTCACAGTTTACAGACGGGTGGATGCTAACAGCTCACAGACGGGTGGAGCTCACAGCTTACAGACGGATGGAGCTCACAGTTTACAGACGGGTGGAGCTCACAGTTTACAGACGGGTGGAGCTAACAGCTCACAGACAGGTGGAGCTCACAGTTTACAGACGGGTGGAGCTCACAGCTCACAGACGGGTGGAGCTAACAGTTTACAGACGGGTGGATGCTAACAGCTTACAGACGGGTGGAGCTTACAGACGGGTGGAGCTAACAGTTTACAGACGGGTGGATGCTAACAGCTTACAGACGGGTGGAGCTTACAGACGGGTGGAGCTCACAGCTCACAGACGGGTGGAGCTCACAGTTTACAGACGGGTGGATGCTAACAGCTCACAGACGGGTGGAGCTCACAGCTTACAGACGGGTGGAGCTCACAGCTCACAGACGGGTGGAGCTCACAGCTCACAGACGGGTGGAGCTAACAGTTTACAGACGGGTGGAGCTCACAGTTTACGACGGGTGGAGCTCACAGCTCACAGACGGGTGGAGCTAACAGTCAGACGGAGCTCCGTTACAGACGGATGGAGCTAACAGTTTACAGACGGGTGGAGCTCACAGTTACAGACGGTGGAGCTCACAGCTCACAGACGGTGGAACTACAGTCTACAGACGGGTGGATGCTAACAGCTCACAGACGGGTGGAGCTCACAGCTTACAGACGGGTGGAGCTAACAGCGGGTGGAGCTCACAGCTTACAGACGGATGGAGCTAACAGTTTACAGACGGGTGGAGCTCACAATTTACAGACGGGTGGAGCTCACAGCTCACAGACGGGTGGAGCTCACAGTTTACAGACGGGTGGATGCTAACAGTTTACAGACGGGTGGAGCTCACAGCTTACAGACGGATGGAGCTCACAGCTTACAGACGGGTGGAGCTAACAGCTTACAGACGGATGGAGCTCACAGTTTACAGACGGGTGGAGCTCACAGCTCACAGACGGGTGGAGCTAACAGCTTACAGACGGGTGGAGCTCACAGCTTACAGACGGATGGAGGTCACAGTTTACAGACGGATGGAGCTCACAGCTCACAACGGTGGAGCTAACGCTTACAGACGTGGAGCTCACCTCACAGACGGGTGGAGCTCACAGCTACAGACGGATGGAGGTCACAGTTACAGACGGATGGAGCTCACAGCTCACAGACGGGTGGAGCTCACAGTTTACAGACGGGTGGATGCTAACAGCTCACAGACGGGTGGAGCTCACAGCTCACAGACGGATGGAGCTCACAGTTTACAGACGGGTGGAGCTCACAGTTTACAGACGGGTGGAGCTCACAGTTTACAGACGGGTGGAGCTAACAGCTCACAGACAGGTGGAGCTCACAGTTTACAGACGGGTGGAGCTCACAGCTCACAGACGGTGGAGCAACAGTTACAGACGGGTGGATGCTAACAGCTTACAGACGGGTGGAGCTTACAGACGGGTGGAGCTAACAGTTTACAGACGGGTGGATGCTAACAGCTTACAGACGGGTGGAGCTTACAGACGGGTGGAGCTCACAGCTCACAGACGGGTGGAGCTCACAGTTTACAGACGGGTGGATGCTAACAGCTCACAGACGGGTGGAGCTCACAGCTTACAGACGGGTGGAGCTCACAGCTCACAGACGGGTGGAGCTCACAGCTCACAGACGGGTGGAGCTAACAGTTTACAGACGGGTGGAGCTCACAGTTTACAGACGGGTGGAGCTCACAGCTCACAGACGGGTGGAGCTAACAGTTTACAGACGGGTGGAGCTCACAGTTTACAGACGGATGGAGCTAACAGTTTACAGACGGGTGGAGCTCACAGTTACAGACGGTGGAGCTCACAGCTCACAGACGGGTGAGCTCACAGTTTACAGACGGGTGGAGCTCACAGCTCACAGACGGGTGGAACTCACAGTCTACAGACGGGTGGATGCTAACAGCTCACAGACGGGTGGAGCTCACAGCTTACAGACGGGTGGAGCTAACAGCGGGTGGAGCTCACAGCTTACAGACGGATGGAGCTAACAGTTTACAGACGGGTGGAGCTCACAGTTTACAGACGGGTGGAGCTCACAGCTCACAGACGGGTGGAGCTCACAGTTTACAGACGGGTGGATGCTAACAGTTTACAGACGGGTGGAGCTCACAGTTTACAGACGGGTGGATGCTAACAGCTCACAGACGGGTGGAGCTCACAGTTTACAGACGGGTGGATGCTAACAGCTCACAGACGGGTGGAGCTCACAGCTTACAGACGGATGGAGCTAACAGTTTACAGACGGGTGGAGCTCACAGCTTACAGACGGATGGAGCTCACAGCTCACAGACGGGTGGAGCTCACAGTTTACAGACGGGTGGATGCTAACAGCTCACAGACGGGTGGAGCTCACAGCTTACAGACGGGTGGAGCTCACAGTTTACAGACGGGTGGATGCTAACAGTTTACAGACGGGTGGAGCTCACAGCTCACAGACGGGTGGAGCTCACAGTTTACAGACGGGTGGATGCTAACAGTTTACAGACGGGTGGAGCTCACAGTTTACAGACGGGTGGATGCTAACAGTTTACAGACGGGTGGAGCTCACAGTTTACAGACGGGTGGATGCTAACAGCTCACAGACGGGTGGAGCTCACAGTTTACAGACGGGTGGATGCTAACAGCTCACAGACGGGTGGAGCTCACAGCTTACAGACGGATGGAGCTAACAGTTTACAGACGGGTGGAGCTCACAGCTTACAGACGGATGGAGCTCACAGCTCACAGACGGGTGGAGCTCACAGTTTACAGACGGGTGGATGCTAACAGCTCACAGACGGGTGGAGCTCACAGCTTACAGACGGATGGAGCTAACAGTTTACAGACGGGTGGAGCTCACAGCTCACAGACGGGTGGAGCTCACAGTTTACAAACGGGTGGAGCTAACAGCTCACAGACGGGTGGAGCTCACAGTTTACAGATGGGTGGAGCTCACAGCTTACAGACGGGTGGAGCTAACAGCTCACAGACGGGTGGAGCTCACAGTTTACAAACGGGTGGAGCTAACAGCTCACAGACGGGTGGAGCTCACAGTTTACAGACGGGTGGAGCTCACAGCTCACAGACGGGTGGAGCTCACAGCTCACAGACGGGTGGAGCTCACAGTTTACAGACGGGTGGAGCTAACAGCTCACAGACGGGTGGAGCTCACAGTTTACAAACGGGTGGAGCTAACAGCTCACAGACGGGTGGAGCTCACAGTTTACAGACGGGTGGAGCTCACAGCTCACAGACGGGTGGAGCTCACAGCTCACAGACGGGTGGAGCTCACAGTTTACAGACGGGTGGAGCTCACAGCTCACAGACGGGTGGAGCTCACAGCTCACAGACGGGTGGAGCTAACATCTCACAGACGGGTGGAGCTAACATCTCACAGACGGGTGGATGCTAACAGCTCACAGACGGGTGGAGCTAACATCTCACAGACGGGTGGATGCTAACAGCTTACAGACGGATGGAGCTCACAGCTCACAGACGGGTGGAGCTCACAGCTCACAGACGGGTGGAGCTCACAGCTCACAGACGGGTCACAGTCTGACTGGATCAGCTCCATCAGCCTCCGTCAGATCACAGCTGCAGCTCTGATTCTGGATCAGTCCCTGTTACTGAGGGCAGCCGGCTCGGTCTATTGACTGGACTGTTCTGACCTCACAGGCTCCAGTTTCTCTCTGTTGGTGTCATTGATCGTATCAATAAACTATAATAAATAAATAATATGTGAACATGTGACACACGGCTGGTACTGAGACATCTTCTGCTGTGGCCCGGTCCAAACGGAGCGGCAGCAGAATCTGGTTCCTGTCTGAGTTTGGCTCCGTCAAACTGAAGTTTGTCTTCAGAGACACACTGCCAGCTTCTGATTGGTTAAAGGGATATTCCGGTGTAAATTTAATC
>NC_044191.1:37094617-37107789 GCF_900880675.1 Sparus aurata | reverse complement strand
ATGTACATTCACAAATAAAGCATCGGTTGCTTTTTGAAGAGAGTTTCACTTTAATAAACGTCCTGAACACTCTGACATTAGAGTTAATGTTCACATGCAGGTAAACACCAGCTGCACCTGAGAGCCGGGCGGAGCCGGCCCAGACCCGCTTAACACAGAACCAACAGACAACTGTGTGTGTGTGTGTGTGTGTGTGTGTGTGTGTGTGTGTGTGTGTGGGCACTACATACTCAGCAGCAGACTGAACTGTACCATCAGCAGCCACTAACCCTCCATTACGGCTCTATTTCTGTCTGCGTGCCGCTCCTCCTCCCTCGCCGTCTTCTTCAGGGTTTCACTTTGAAGCGGTGAAGCTATAAAAGTGACAAACCAGCAGATTTACAGAGAAACAAACATAGATCAGTGTTTACAGCTCAGAGTCTGCAGGAGACGCTTACAGAGCTCGTCAGGACCAGAAACAGGAAACACTGCAAGCTGTTGGTTGGTTTGTTTCCCAGCACAGATTTCAGAGAGCTCTTCGTAATAACAGAGAAAGTTCTCAGACTGGCTGCCGTGTCTGTCTGGTCTGAAGTCCTGGACCAGAGCCCGTGTCTGTCTGGTCTGAAGTCCTGGACCAGAGCCCGTGTCTGTCTGGTCTGAAGTCCTGGACCAGAGCCCGTGTCTGTCTGGTCTGAAGTCCTGGACCAGAGCCCGTGTCTGTCTGGTCTGAAGTCCTGGACCAGAGCCCGTGTCTGGTGTTTCAGGTGCCACCTGCATCGTGACCTGGCGGCTCGCTGACAGGTGATGTAGTCGTCAGCTGTTTTACCTCCACATGCTCCAACATGTCCCGACACGTTCACAGCAGCCCGCCACCCTGCTGGAAAACCCAGCATAGACCAGCTCCGGCACCAGCACCAAAACACAACGTACGCTGGTCTTGTTGGTGACCGGTCACTGGTTTTGGTGCTGGTGCTGGTCTACGTTTCCCAGCAGGGCGCCCTGATAATGGCGAGAACAAGCAGACTGGTTCTCCCTTCAGCAGAACCATGACTGGTCCAGTCATACCAGCAGACGGGTCTATGTGAGCGACCCGTCCTCTTACCTGACTGTGAAACTCAGAGGACTCCCTGACAGAGAGCTGAGACCTCCTGCAGGACCCTGGGAACCTGCTGCAGGCCTGATAATGGCTGAAACAGCTGTCAGGTCTGTGGGGGGAAGGGAGCTGCTGTGTAGACCATCACAGACCTGAAGAACTGGAGTCTGTCAGGTGAGACAGAACCGGACCGGAAACAAGGATGATGCGCCTTCAAAATAAAAGACCGGTTGTCCTTTTCTTTGTTTTTTCCCAGGTGTTTAATAGAACCTGCACAGTTCTGAGTTCAGACGTTAAAATGAGCTGATGATGGTTCTGTCTGATCAGAACCTGCAGGCCGTCCAGGGGTTCTCAGCACTCAATTACTCTGTGAGTATCATCTGGGTTCTGTCCTCCTCTCTGATCCAAAACTGAGTGACTGTGGGTTCAGGACAGAACTCTGATCCACATGTAATAGATTACTCAGTTTTCAGCTGACTCAGTTTAAACACATGTAATCAGTTACTTTACTGATACTTTGATACTTGAGTACATTTAACATCTGATACTCTCAGACTTTTACTCGAGTACTTCATGTGTATCGTTACTGTTTTAAGTCAGACTGTTGAACTGGACTCTGACGTCATCCTGTCCCAAAAACACTTTATCAGTCGTTTTATTTTGAAGGGCTGACCGGACGCGTGAGACTTTATTGTGACGGGCTTGACTGCGGGTCTCGAGCGTCGCTCAGCTGTTCTTCACATTCAAACTGTAAACTTTGAGTCCAGACTGAGTTCTGTGCTGGACTCATGTCGGAACCAGTGTCAGCTGACACAGGCGGAGCTGTTCTGGTTCTGTGACTCGTCCTCGTGGTGTTTGGGTCGGACAGGAATGTGAGTGTCGGGGTTTGAACCTCTTCTTTCTGGGCTGTTCTGTCGCGTTGAAGCGGAGAAAGAACCGGAGCGACCCGGCATCACCCGTCCGGTCCGGAGCCAAGCGGAACCCTCGGAGCGGGTCACCATGCCGGGGCTGAGCGGACTGGTTCTCCTGGGGCTCTGTCTGAACCTCCACACATGCCGGGCTCTCCCCAACAAACTGCCCGACCTCAGCACCGAGCCGCCCGCCAGGTTCTCCCGCCCCGACCCGCTGGACTACTGGCTGGATGAGGAGCTGGGAGGAGGAGGGGGGCGCAGCGGGAACGGGACCGAGCGCTGCGGGTCCTGTGAGCCGGACCTGTGCCCGGAGACCCGGGGCTGTCGGGCCGGACTGGTGCTGGACTCGTGCGGCTGCTGTAAAGAGTGTGGAAACCTGGAGGGCCAAGCCTGCGACCCGGGGCCCCGCAGCGGCTACTACGGGCTCTGCGGGACCGGACTGCGGTGTCAGACGGACCCGCGACCCGCAGGAGGAGGAGAAGGAGGAGGAGGGGGGGAGGATGAAGAGGAGGAGGTGTGTGTGTGTGAGCAGCAGGAGGCGGTGTGTGGTTCCGATGGAGTCACATACACGAACATGTGTCAGTTCAGAGAGGCCGCCTTCTCCAGACCAGAACTCAAGACCAGAGGAAGAGGGCCCTGCAGAACCGGTACCACCTGTGTGTGTGTGTGTGAGTGTGTGTGTTTGTGAGTGAGTGTGTGAGAGAGTGTGTGTGTGTGTGTGTGTGTGAGTGTGTGTGTGTGTCTCAGAGGAACATATTGATTTTTGATATTTGTACTTGATAAATGAAACTTTTCTGTCAGTCAACTAATCGATCAGTTGATTGGTTGATTAATAGTTCCAATAACTCTGTGAACTCAGCTGTTCAGGTATAGATAACAAAGATGATGTCACATTGATCCACAGTGTAAACACATTCAGTGGAGTAATCAATGAGTGGAATTCATAATTAAATCATTAAAGGGATATTCCGGTGTAAGTTTAATCCATAACACACCGTGAAACTGTGTTAGACTCCCTCTCCAGAGATCAAGTTAGCAGACCGCGAGCTAACGGAGTTTTATCAACCTCAGAAACGACCGCACGACAACAATACACTGCAGTAAATGGATCCAAATATAAACCGCCACCAAATAATGCTCAGAACAGCACCAAACTTCAGCAGCATTAGAAACAGGGTCCCAGCACATATTTCCAGGCATCAAATATTTGATATAGTTGCCGTATTTGTCAGAAAATATAAACAGATCTCACCACCTGAGAAGCCTTCCTTGTTGTGGGGAAGCCCTGTGAGTGGATTACCGAGTGCAGTAGAGTCCTGCAGCTCAATGATGATCATTACTGCGGGACTCTACTGCAACATTTACTGCAGTGTATTGTTGTCGTGCGGTCGTTTCTGAGGATGCTAAAACTACGTTAACTTGATCTCTCGAGAGGGAGTCTAACAGTCAGTGTGTTTACATGCACAGCTGAGTCAGATTACAGCCAGAGTTCCACTCTGCTGCTCAATCAGACAACTGCAGTTGTCCGAGTATACATGTCAGTGAGAAAATCAGATTATTGTCCTGTCAGCATGTCATACCCGGTACGCTAGGTGGCGCTGTACCCATTTCAACTAGTGGTGACAGAAACACCTCCGGCTGACCTCTTTACGTCACCAGCAACAACAAACTGCCTCGACATTCCAGAAAGATGGCGTACGAAGAGCGAGACGAAGCTCCATCTTTGTACACTTCATATATGGTGTACATGATAATTACACAAACTAGATGCACAATGGAGCTCTTTCTCTCTTTCTTGCTGTGATTTCGGAGGAAAGATGCCGTCCGTCTACTTCCGGCTCACGGCCCGGGAAAGAAATCTCGAGCCTGCGCAGAATGAAAAATCTGATCCGATCTGATGGAACTTATACATGCAGGAGTAATGAGACTATCAATCAATAATCTGGGTGTTTTAATCCGACTATGAGAAATCTGATCCGGTCTGTTGTTAGTCAGACTAAGGTGAATACATGCATCTTAAACATCCCATCATAGTCGGACTGACACAGTAATTCAGTTTTCTTAGTGTCATGTAAACACACTGACTGTTTCACGTGTGTTAGACCATGGATTAAATTTACACCGGAATATCCCTTTAACCAATCAGAAGCTGGCAGTGTGTCTCTGAAGACAAACTTCAGTTTGACGGAGCCAAACTCAGACAGGAACCAGATTCTGCTGCCGCTCCGTTTGGACCGGGCCACAGCAGAAGATGTCTCAGTACCAGCCGTGTGTCACATGTTCACATATTATTTATTTATTATAGTTTATTGATACGATCAATGACACCAACAGAGAGAAACTGGAGCCTGTGAGGTCAGAACAGTCCAGTCAATAGACCGAGCCGGCTGCCCTCAGTAACAGGGACTGATCCAGAATCAGAGCTGCAGCTGTGATCTGACGGAGGCTGATGGAGCTGATCCAGTCAGACTGTGACCCGTCTGTGAGCTGTTAGCTCCACCCGTCTGTGAGCTGTTAGCTCCACCCGTCTGTAAACTGTGAGCTCCACCCGTCTGTGAGCTGTTAGCTCCACCCGTCTGTGAGCTGTTAGCTCCACCCGTCTGTGAGCTGTGAGCTCCACCCGTCTGTAAACTGTGAGCTCCACCCGTCTGTGAGCTGTTAGCTCCACCCGTTTGTAAACTGTGAGCTCCACCCGTCTGTGAGCTGTGAGCTCCACCCGTCTGTAAACTGTGAGCTCCACCCGTCTGTAAACTGTGAGCTCCACCCGTCTGTGAGCTGTGAGCTCCACCCGTCTGTGAGCTGTGAGCTCCACCCGTCTGTAAGCTGTGAGCTCCACCCGTCTGTGAGCTGTGAGCTCCACCCGTCTGTAAACTGTGAGCTCCACCCGTCTGTGAGCTGTGAGCTCCACCCGTCTGTAAACTGTTAGCTCCACCCGTCTGTGAGCTGTTAGCTCCACCCGTCTGTAAGCTGTGAGCTCCACCCGTCTGTAAACTGTGAGCTCCACCCGTCTGTAAACTGTTAGCTCCACCCTTCTGTGAGCTGTGAGCTCCACCCGTCTGTAAACTGTGAGCTCCACCCGTCTGTAAACTGTGAGCTCCACCCGTCTGTGAGCTGTGAGCTCCACCCGTCTGTGAGCTGTGAGCTCCACCCGTCTGTAAACTGTTAGCTCCACCCGTCTGTGAGCTGTGAGCTCCACCCGTCTGTAAACTGTTAGCTCCACCCGTCTGTGAGCTGTTAGCTCCACCCGTCTGTGAGCTGTGAGCTCCACCCGTCTGTGAGCTGTGAGCTCCACCCGTTTGTAAACTGTGAGCTCCACCCGTCTGTGAGCTGTTAGCTCCATCCGCTGTGAGCTCCATCCGTCTGTAAGCTGTGAGCTCCACCCGTCTGTAAACTGTGAGCTCCATCCGTCTGTAAACTGTGAGCTCCACCCGTCTGTGAGCTGTTAGCTCCACCCGTCTGTAAACTGTTAGCTCCATCCGTCTGTAAACTGTGAGCTCCACCCGTCTGTAAACTGTGAGTTCCACCCGTCTGTGAGCTGTGAGCTCCACCCGTCTGTAAACTGTGAGCTCCACCCGTCTGTAAACTGTTAGCTCCATCCGTCTGTAAACTGTTAGCTCCACCCGTCTGTAAACTGTTAGCTCCACCCGTCTGTGAGCTGTGAGCTCCACCCGTCTGTAAACTGTGAGCTCCACCCGTCTGTGAGCTGTGAGCTCCACCCGTCTGTAAACTGTGAGCTCCACCCGTCTGTAAACTGTTAGCTCCACCCGTCTGTGAGCTGTGAGCTCCACCCGTCTGTGAGCTGTGAGCTCCACCCGTCTGTAAACTGTGAGTTCCACCCGTCTGTGAGCTGTGAGCTCCACCCGTCTGTAAACTGTGAGCTCCACCCGTCTGTAAACTGTTAGCTCCATCCGTCTGTAAACTGTTAGCTCCACCCGTCTGTAAACTGTTAGCTCCACCCGTCTGTGAGCTGTGAGCTCCACCCGTCTGTAAACTGTTAGCTCCACCCGTCTGTGAGCTGTGAGCTCCACCCGTCTGTAAACTGTTAGCTCCACCCGTCTGTGAGCTGTGAGCTCCACCCGTCTGTAAACTGTGAGCTCCACCCGTCTGTAAACTGTTAGCTCCACCCGTCTGTGAGCTGTGAGCTCCACCCGTCTGTGAGCTGTGAGCTCCACCCGTCTGTAAACTGTGAGTTCCACCCGTCTGTGAGCTGTGAGCTCCACCCGTCTGTAAACTGTGAGCTCCACCCGTCTGTAAACTGTTAGCTCCATCCGTCTGTAAACTGTTAGCTCCACCCGTCTGTAAACTGTTAGCTCCACCCGTCTGTGAGCTGTGAGCTCCACCCGTCTGTAAACTGTTAGCTCCACCCGTCTGTGAGCTGTGAGCTCCACCCGTCTGTAAACTGTTAGCTCCACCCGTCTGTAAACTGTTAGCTCCACCCGTCTGTGAGCTGTGAGCTCCACCCGTCTGTAAACTGTGAGCTCCACCCGTCTGTAAGCTGTTAGCTCCACCCGTCTGTGAGCTGTGAGCTCCACCCGTCTGTGAGCTGTGAGCTCCACCCGTCTGTAAACTGTGAGCTCCACCCGTCTGTGAGCTGTTAGCATCCACACGTCTGTAAACTGTGAGCTCCACCCGTCTGTGAGCTGTGAGCTCCACCCGTCTGTAAACTGTGAGCTCCACCCGTCTGTAAGCTCCACCCGTCTGTAAGCTATTAGCTCCACCCGTCTGTGAGCTGTGAGCTCCACCCGTCTGTAAACTGTGAGCTCCACCTGTCTGTGAGCTGTTAGCTCCACCCGTCTGTAAACTGTGAGCTCCACCCGTCTGTAAACTGTGAGCTCCATCCGTCTGTAAGCTGTGAGCTCCACCCGTCTGTGAGCTGTTAGCATCCACCCGTCTGTAAACTGTGAGCTCCACCCGTCTGTAAACTGTGACCTCCACCCGTCTGTAAGCTGTTAGCTCCACCCGTCTGTGAGCTGTGAGCTCCATCCGTCTGTAAACTGTGAGCTCCATCCGTCTGTAAGCTGTTAGCTCCACCCGTCTGTGAGCTGTGAGCTCCATCCGTCTGTAAACTGTGACCTCCATCCGTCTGTAAGCTGTGAGCTCCACCCGTCTGTAAGCTGTTAGCTCCACCCGTCTGTGAGCTGTGAGCTCCACCCGTCTGTGAGCTGTGAGCTCCACCCGTCTGTAAACTGTGAGCTCCATCCGTCTGTAAGCTGTTAGCTCCACCCGTCTGTAAACTGTGAGCTCCATCCGTCTGTAAGCTGTGAGCTCCACCCGTCTGTGAGCTGTGAGCTCCACCCGTCTGTGAGCTGTTAGCTCCACCCGTCTGTAAACTGTGAGCTCCACCCGTCTGTAAGCTGTTAGCTCCACCCGTCTGTGAGCTGTGAGCTCCACCCGTCTGTAAGCTGTGAGCTCCATCCGTCTGTAAGCTGTGAGCTCCACCCGTCTGTAAGCTGTTAGCTCCACCCGTCTGTGAGCTGTTAGCTCCACCCGTCTGTAACCTGTGAGCTCCACCCGTCTGTGAGCTGTGAGCTCCACCCGACTGTGAGCTGTGAGCTCCACCCGTCTGTAACCTGTGAGCTCCACCCGTCTGTGAGCTGTGAGCTCCACCCGTCTGTAAACTGTGAGCTCCACCCGTCTGTGAGCTGTTAGCTCCACCCGTCTGTAAACTGTGAGCTCCACCCGTCTGTGAGCTGTGAGCTCCACCCGTCTGTAAACTGTGAGCTCCACCCGTCTGTGAGCTGTTAGCTCCACCCGTCTGTAAACTGTGAGCTCCACCGGTCTGTAAGCTGTGAGCTCCACCCGCTGTAAGCTCCACCCGTCTGTAAGCTGTGAGCTCCACCCGTCTGTGAGCTGTTAGCTCCACCCGTCTGTGAGCTGTGAGCTCCACCCGTCTGTAAACTGTGAGCTCCACCCGTCTGTAAACTGTTAGCTCCACCCGTCTGTAAACTGTTAGCTCCACCTGTCCTGTAAACTGTGAGCTCCACCCGTCTGTGAGCTGTTAGCTCCACCCGTCTGTAAACTGTGAGCTCCACCCGTCTGTGAGCTGTTAGCTCCACCCGTCTGTAAACTGTGAGCTCCACCCGTCTGTAAGCTGTGAGCTCCACCCGCTGTTAGCTCCACCCGTCTGTAAGCTGTGAGCTCCACCCGTCTGTGAGCTGTTAGCTCCACCCTTCTGTGAGCTGTGAGCTCCACCCGTCTGTAAACTGTGAGCTCCACCCGTCTGTAAGCTGTTAGCTCCATCCGTCTGTGAGCTCCACCCGTCTGTGAGCTGTGAGCTCCACCCGTCTGTAAGCTGTGAGCTCCACCCGTCTGTGAGCTGTGAGCTCCACCCGTCTGTAAACTGTTAGCTCCACCCGTCTGTAACCTGTTAGCTCCACCCGTCTGTGAGCTCCACCCGTCTGTAAACTGTGAGCTCCACCCGTCTGTAACCTGTTAGCTCCACCCGTCTGTAACCTGTTAGCTCCACCCGTCTGTGAGCTGTTAGCTCCACCCGTCTATAAACTGTTAGCTCCACCTGTCTGTAACCTGTTAGCTCCACCTGTCTGTGAGCTGTGAGCTCCACCCGTCTGTAAGCTGTGAGCTCCACCCGTCTGTAAACTGTGAGCTCCACCTGTCTGTAAACTGTGAGCTCCACCCGTCTGTAAGCTGTTAGCTCCACCCGTCTGTGAGCTGTTAGCTCCACCCGTCTGTAACCTGTGAGCTCCACCCGTCTGTGAGCTGTGAGCTCCACCCGACTGTGAGCTGTGAGCTCCACCCGTCTGTAACCTGTGAGCTCCACCCGTCTGTGAGCTGTGAGCTCCACCCGTCTGTAAACTGTGAGCTCCACCCGTCTGTGAGCTGTTAGCTCCACCCGTCTGTAAACTGTGAGCTCCACCCGTCTGTGAGCTGTGAGCTCCACCCGTCTGTAAACTGTGAGCTCCACCCGTCTGTGAGCTGTTAGCTCCACCCGTCTGTAAACTGTGAGCTCCATCCGTCTGTAAGCTGTGAGCTCCACCCGTCTGTGAGCTGTTAGCATCCACCCGTCTGTAAACTGTGAGCTCCACCCGTCTGTAAACTGTGACCTCCACCCGTCTGTAAGCTGTTAGCTCCACCCGTCTGTGAGCTGTGAGCTCCATCCGTCTGTAAACTGTGAGCTCCATCCGTCTGTAAGCTGTTAGCTCCACCCGTCTGTGAGCTGTGAGCTCCATCCGTCTGTAAACTGTGACCTCCATCCGTCTGTAAGCTGTGAGCTCCACCCGTCTGTAAGCTGTTAGCTCCACCCGTCTGTGAGCTGTGAGCTCCACCCGTCTGTAAACTGTGAGCTCCACCCGTCTGTAAACTGTGAGCTCCATCCGTCTGTAAGCTGTGAGCTCCACCCGTCTGTGAGCTGTGAGCTCCACCCGTCTGTGAGCTGTTAGCTCCACCCGTCTGTAAACTGTGAGCTCCACCCGTCTGTAAGCTGTTAGCTCCACCCGTCTGTGAGCTGTGAGCTCCACCCGTCTGTAAGCTGTGAGCTCCATCCGTCTGTAAGCTGTGAGCTCCACCCGTCTGTAAGCTGTTAGCTCCACCCGTCTGTGAGCTGTGAGCTCCACCCGACTGTGAGCTGTGAGCTCCACCCGTCTGTAACCTGTGAGCTCCACCCGTCTGTGAGCTGTGAGCTCCACCCGTCTGTAAACTGTGAGCTCCACCCGTCTGTGAGCTGTTAGCTCCACCCGTCTGTAAACTGTGAGCTCCACCCGTCTGTGAGCTGTGAGCTCCACCCGTCTGTAAACTGTGAGCTCCACCCGTCTGTGAGCTGTTAGCTCCACCCGTCTGTAAACTGTGAGCTCCACCGGTCTGTAAGCTGTGAGCTCCACCCGCTGTAAGCTCCACCCGTCTGTAAGCTGTGAGCTCCACCCGTCTGTGAGCTGTTAGCTCCACCCTTCTGTGAGCTGTGAGCTCCACCCGTCTGTAAACTGTGAGCTCCACCCGTCTGTAAACTGTTAGCTCCACCCGTCTGTAAACTGTGAGCTCCACCCGTCTGTGAGCTGTTAGCTCCACCCGTCTGTAAACTGTGAGCTCCACCCGTCTGTGAGCTGTTAGCTCCACCCGTCTGTAAACTGTGAGCTCCACCCGTCTGTAAGCTGTGAGCTCCACCCGCTGTTAGCTCCACCCGTCTGTAAGCTGTGAGCTCCACCCGTCTGTGAGCTGTTAGCTCCACCCTTCTGTGAGCTGTGAGCTCCACCCGTCTGTAAACTGTGAGCTCCACCCGTCTGTAAGCTGTTAGCTCCATCCGTCTGTGAGCTCCACCCGTCTGTGAGCTGTGAGCTCCACCCGTCTGTAAGCTGTGAGCTCCACCCGTCTGTGAGCTGTGAGCTCCACCCGTCTGTAAACTGTTAGCTCCACCCGTCTGTAACCTGTTAGCTCCACCCGTCTGTGAGCTCCACCCGTCTGTAAACTGTGAGCTCCACCCGTCTGTAACCTGTTAGCTCCACCCGTCTGTAACCTGTTAGCTCCACCCGTCTGTGAGCTGTTAGCTCCACCCGTCTATAAACTGTTAGCTCCACCTGTCTGTAACCTGTTAGCTCCACCTGTCTGTGAGCTGTGAGCTCCACCCGTCTGTAAGCTGTGAGCTCCACCCGTCTGTAAACTGTGAGCTCCACCTGTCTGTAAACTGTGAGCTCCACCCGTCTGTAAGCTGTTAGCTCCACCCGTCTGTGAGCTGTTAGCTCCACCCGTCTGTAACCTGTGAGCTCCACCCGTCTGTGAGCTGTGAGCTCCACCCGACTGTGAGCTGTGAGCTCCACCCGTCTGTAACCTGTGAGCTCCACCCGTCTGTAAACTGTGAGCTCCACCCGTCTGTGAGCTGTTAGCTCCACCCGTCTGTAAACTGTGAGCTCCACCGGTCTGTAAGCTGTGAGCTCCACCCGCTGTAAGCTCCACCCGTCTGTAAGCTGTGAGCTCCACCCGTCTGTGAGCTGTTAGCTCCACCCTTCTGTGAGCTGTGAGCTCCACCCGTCTGTAAACTGTGAGCTCCACCCGTCTGTAAACTGTTAGCTCCACCCGTCTGTAAACTGTTAGCTCCACCTGTCTGTAAACTGTGAGCTCCACCCGTCTGTGAGCTGTTAGCTCCACCCGTCTGTAAACTGTGAGCTCCACCCGTCTGTGAGCTGTTAGCTCCACCCGTCTGTAAACTGTGAGCTCCACCCGTCTGTAAGCTGTGAGCTCCACCCGCTGTTAGCTCCACCCGTCTGTAAGCTGTGAGCTCCACCCGTCTGTGAGCTGTGAGCTCCACCCGTCTGTAAACTGTGAGCTCCACCCGTCTGTAAGCTGTTAGCTCCACCCGTCTGTGAGCTGTGAGCTCCACCCGTCTGTGAGCTGTTAGCTCCATCCGTCTGTGAGCTCCACCCGTCTGTGAGCTGTGAGCTCCACCCGTCTGTAAGCTGTGAGCTCCACCCGTCTGTGAGCTGTGAGCTCCACCCGTCTGTAAACTGTTAGCTCCACCCGTCTGTAACCTGTTAGCTCCACCCGTCTGTGAGCTGTGAGCTCCACCCGTCTGTAACCTGTTAGCTCCACCCGTCTGTAACCTGTTAGCTCCACCCGTCTGTGAGCTGTTAGCTCCACCCGTCTATAAACTGTTAGCTCCACCTGTCTGTAACCTGTTAGCTCCACCTGTCTGTGAGCTGTGAGCTCCACCCGTCTGTAAGCTGTGAGCTCCACCCGTCTGTAAACTGTGAGCTCCACCTGTCTGTAAACTGTGAGCTCCACCCGTCTGTAAACTGTGAGCTCCACCCGTCTGTAAACTGTTAGCTCCACCTGTCTGTAAACTGTGAGCTCCACCCGTCTGTAAACTGTTAGCTCCACCCGTCTGTGAGCTGTGAGCTCCACCCGTCTGTAAACTGTGAGCTCCACCCGTCTGTAAACTGTTAGCTCCACCTGTCTGTGAGCTGTTAGCTCCACCCGTCTGTAAACTGTTAGCTCCACCCGTCTTTGAGCTGTGAGCTCCACCTGTCTGTAAACTGTGAGCTCCACCCGTCTGTAAACTGTGAGCTCCACCCGTCTGTAAACTGTTAGCTCCACCTGTCTTTGAGCTGTGAGCTCCACCCGTCTGTAAACTGTGAGCTCCACCTGTCTTTGAGCTGTGAGCTCCACCCGTCTGTAAACTGTTAGCTCCACCCGTCTTTGAGCTGTGAGCTCCACCTGTCTGTAAACTGTGAGCTCCACCCGTCTGTAAACTGTTAGCTCCACCTGTCTTTGAGCTGTGAGCTCCACCCGTCTGTAAACTGTTAGCTCCACCCGTCTTTGAGCTGTGAGCTCCACCCGTCTGTAAACTGTGAGCTCCACCCGTCTGTAAGCTGTGAGCTCCACCCGTCTGTTCAGTGTTCAGACAAACAGTCATTGTGTCTGAGGAGAAACACCTCCTCCACCTTTAACATCCAACTGTCTGTCTCTATCTCTGACCTGTCTGTGTCTCTGACCTGTCTGTGTCTCTGACCTGTCTGTCTCTCTATCTCTGACCTGTCTGTGTCTCTGACCTGTCTGTGTCTCTATCTCTGACCTGTCTGTGTCTCTGACCTGTCTGTGTCTCTCTCTCTTACCTGTCTCTATCTCTGACCTGTCTGTCTCTCTATCTCTGACCTGTCTGTGTCTCTGACCTGTCTGTGTCTCTATCTCTGACCTGTCTGTGTCTCTGACCTGTCTGTGTCTCTGACCTGTCTGTCTCTCTCTCTCTGACCTGTCTGTCTGTCAGTCCCCATCATTAAGGTCCCTCCTCACAGCCAGGTGAACGGGACAGGAAGTAGTCTGGTCTTCCTCTGTGAGGTCTTTGCGTTTCCGATGGCGTTGGTGGAGTGGAGGAAGGAGGGCCGAGACGTCGTCCTGCCTGGAGACGACCCCCACATCTCCGTCCAGGTGAGCTCTGACTCTGCAGGTAACTCACAGAGGAGCTCCGCCCTACACCTGACTCACTGTCTCCATCTGTCTCCACAGTCGAGGGGCGGTCCCCTGAAATTCGAGCTCTCTAGTTGGCTGCAGATTGAGGGGGCGGAGCCACAGGACTCAGGAACATATCGCTGCATCGCTCGTAACAACCTGGGGAGTGTTTCAGCCTCGGCTGTACTGGGAGTACTGGGAGCAGGTGAGACAGACAGACAGGTACACAGACAGGTGCACCTGTTTATAGACTGATTCACTGTCATCCTTTTTAGTTTTATATCATTTAAACTGCGCAC
>NC_044191.1:37079617-37089617 GCF_900880675.1 Sparus aurata | reverse complement strand
GATTTGTTTTTATTCTTTATTATTAAGCTTAAAGAAATAAAACTGTGATGTCAGGCTGCCCAGTTTGTGGATAGAAGCCGCTACACTGTTAACGTTAAGACAAACTACGAACGGAGCGAGGTTCCTCTCAAAAATGTGCTAATTTAAAGTTTGACTGCTCATCAGCAGATTACATTCATTTATATTTAATTAATAAAGACATTTTAGGAATTGAGTTAATCGGGTCAAAAATTCGGTTTATATATGAGACATCGAGGACTGTTTAATAGACATTCTGTTACCTTTTCCAAATAGTTAAAGCAGGTGAGACTCGAGGAGGCCACACAGCATTTCCTGATAAAAGTTACTAATATTTGAATGGAGTTCTTTACAACAGACACGTAGTTGAGAGCCTGTGTTTTGGGTTGTGTCTGTTTAATTAATTATACTTAAGTCTGTTCTTAAAGTAGAGTTTCAAGTTGTCCACATTTACATGACATTGGCTGTTGTTGTACAACATTGTGGTCGCTGAGGCTTTAATCTGCAGCAGCTGTCCATCAGAGCAGGTCGGTGCTGGTCCAGAGGTCAGAGGTCAGCTGGTCCAGGCTCCAGCATGGTCAGACAGCAGCGCAGAGCAGACAGGTAGGACCGGGTCTGAGGGCTGACGGGTTCTGGTGTGGCAGGATGTAACAGCAGAGCTCCACTGTGGATTACAATACAGAAGACATCATGAATATGAATATGAGTCATCTGTGGACGTTTTCTGACCTTTTAGAGACAAAACGATGACTGTAAGCTTGAAGGGTTCAAAGATATTTGTTTGAAATGTAACCAGTGTTAAATGAAGTTGTGTAATTAAACCTCCATCAGTATGTAAAGTCGTTACAATGAGCTCCATCGTCACCATGAAAGTGATGAACACATGAATGCATCAATACTAATAATCCAGTTATATCACTCATTCATCTGCATGAGTATTACATTCACGTCTAAGTGGAGCAGCAGATCCGAGAGATTCAACAATTAATCAAATGATTAATTGATTAAATAACTGACAGATGATGAAAATAAGCTCAACATTAAATAGTTATTACAACAGTTTGCTCTAATGACCTCGTCTCTGTCCTCTGCAGGTGTTTTGTACCTGCTACAGTGAACCGAGTGGCGCGGGTTCGATTCCCTCTCGGCCCCGTACATCGCAGACCGCCTCTGACTCATCAGGTCTGAAACAAACCCCGCCCCCTCGCTGCCGCTCCTCTCTGTCATGGATCCAGCTCACTTTGTTTTCTTCTTTGTCAGGTTTCAAGCAGGAAGTGGGCGGGATCAGCGACTGGAAGCTCTGACAGCCGGCCGAGCTGCAGCTCCAACACCACAGAAGAAGATGGAGGAGACCCAGGACCTGACGGAGGTTCAGGAGAGACGAAGAGGGCGAGACTGAAAGGGTCGGTCAGAGTTTCTTACAGACAACATCCTGATGAGTCAGAAAACAGTTTTACATTTTAATTATCAATCAATCTGCCGTGGAACTGCGATGATTCATTGATTAGTCACCAATTATTGAATTAATCACCAAATATTGTGATAATTTATCAGTGTGTTATAATTAAAGTTCTCCACTGTGTCAGCTAGTGAAGTGTGGATGTTTCTGGTTTCTTTCCTCTGTGACAGAAAACTGAAGTATCTGAAAAACAGTACTTGAGTAAATATACTTAGTTACTTTCCTCCATTGGATATTGAAAGTGTGACCTGAACATCAGCAGGATGCAACTGAGCCAAACTTGAGTGTGAAAAAAAACAAATGCGTTTCCTCAGGACTGACGAGCCTGCAGCTCTGACCAATAGAGAGAGAGTCCCGGGGTCATGTGGTCAACCAGGAAGTGAGAGCTGCTCCACAGGAAGTGTGTGTAGTCTGTCCAGACCTCCTCCAGACCAGCAGGGGGCAGCAGAGCTGAGTGAGGACAGCAGAGCAGCTGAGGTGATGAAACGTGGTGTCATCAGTTAATGACCTCGTAAATATAAGAGTGTTGTAACGTGTGTGTGTGTGTGCGTGTGTGTGCGTGTGTGTGTGCGTGTGTGTGCGTGTGTGTGTGTGTGTGTCAGCTGCAGAGCGTGGCGTCTCTGAAGGTCACCATCCAGCAGAGCAGTGAGAGCAGAGAGTTTGGACAGACAGACAGGACGGCCGACAGACAGACAGGTGGACTCCACTGTCATGTCTGTAACCTCACCTGTCGCTCTGTGCAGGTGAGACACAGTGAGCACACACACATAGACACACCTGAGGCTCCCGCTGTACTCTCAGTCTAAACTGTAGGACAGGAAGTAGTGACTGCCGTGTGTGTTCAGGTGTTTCAGGAGCACATGCTGGGACCAGAACACCTGAGGAGACTGAAGGACATCACACAGTCCATCTGCCTGGACACACACACACTGCAGGACAGGTACACACACACACACACACACACACACACACACACTGCAGGACAGGTACACACACACACACACACACACACACACACACACACACACTGCAGGACAGGTACACACACACACACACACACACACACACACACACACACACTGCAGGACAGGTACACACACAAACACACACACACACTGCAGGACAGGTACACACACACACACACACACACACACACACACACACTGCAGGACAGGTACACACACAAACACACACACACACTGCAGGACAGGTACACACACACAAACACACACACACACATACACACACACTGCAGGACAGGTACACACACACACACACACACACCACACACACACACACACCACACTGCAGGACAGGTACACACACACACACACACACACACACACACACACACACACACTGCAGGACAGGTACACACACACACACACACACACACACACACACATACACTGCAGGACAGGTACACACACACACACACACACACACACCACACACATACACACACACACACACCACACACTGCAGGACAGGTACACACACAAACACACACACACACACTGCAGGACAGGTACACATACACACACACATCCACCTCCTCCTCCTGATGGTTCACCTTTGTCCTCCAGGGGGCGTCGGCCCGACACACAGCGCTGGTGTGACACCTGTCAGACTCACTTCAGCGGTGATGTCATCATCCATCGACGGACCAAACAGCACAAGGTGGGAAACGTTGCTAACAGGACTTTAAAATGCTAACCATGTTTTTGATACTAAGCAGCAGTGTGTGTGTGTGTGTGTGTGTGTGTGTGTGTGTCTCCAGATGTGTAAGCAGCTGTGTGTGTGTGTGTCTCCAGATGTGTAAGCAGCTGTGTGTGTGTGTGTCTCCAGATGTGTAAGCAGCTGTGTGTGTGTGTGTCTCCAGATGTGTAAGCAGCTGTGTGTGTGTGTCTCCAGATGTGTAAGCAGCTGTGTGTGTGTGTGTCTCCAGATGTGTAAGCAGCTGTGTGTGTGTGTGTCTCCAGATGTGTAAGCAGCTGTGTGTGTGGTGTGTGTGTCTCCAGATGTGTAAGCAGCTGTGTGTGTGTGTGTCTCCAGATGTGTAAGCAGCTGTGTGTGTGTGTGTCTCCAGATGTGTAAGCAGCTGTGTGTGTGTGTCTCCAGATGTGTAAGCAGCTGTGTGTGTGTGTGTCTCCAGATGTGTAAGCAGCTGTGTGTGTGTGTGTCTCCAGATGTGTAAGCAGCTGTGCGTGTGTGTCTCCAGATGTGTAAGCAGCTGTGTGCGTGTGTGTCTCCAGATGTGTAAGCAGCTGTGTGCGTGTGTGTCTCCAGATGTGTAAGCAGCTGTGTGCGTGTGTGTCTCCAGATGTGTAAGCAGCTGTGTGCGTGTGTGTCTCCAGATGTGTAAGCAGCTGTGTGTGTGTGTGTCTCCAGATGTGTAAGCAGCTGTGTCGTCCCTTCTGTCCAGTGTGTAAACATCACTTCAGGACTCCCAGGAAGTTTGTGGAGCACATGAAGTCTGCAGAGCACAAGCAGCAGGTCAGCGGGGGGTCAGGTGACACATGTGACATGTTCAGGACAAACCAGCAGGGTGAGTTGGATTCTGTGTCTGTCTCCTCCCAGGTGCACTTGCAGGAGGCTCAGGAGGAGGAGCTGATCACAGTGGACGCTGTCGGCTGCTTTGAGGGAGAGGAGGACGAGGATGAGGATGAGGAGGAAGAAGTAGAAGTAGCTGATGAAGAGGAGGAGGGTGGTGTAAGAAAAGAGGAAGCAGAGGAGAAAGAGTTGGAGGTACAAAGATTCAATTACACCTGATTGTTTGTTTGTTTCCCACAGAGTTGCCGACGTCAGCTGTCTGCTCACCTGATCCAACACTGAGCCAGGAACACAACATCCCCAGACTCCATTTACAAATGAAGTGATTTAAGGAGTTGTGTCATGAGGAGAAACTAAACAAACTTTGTGAAACAGCTGCAGCAGATTCTAACTCATCATGTCAATCCATCCATCCATCCATCTTCTTCCGCGTTATCTGGGGCCGGGTCGCGGGGGCAGCTGCCTGAGCAGGGACGCCCAGACTTCCCTCTCCCCGGACACTGCCTCCAGCTCTTCCGGGAGGATCCCAAGGCGTTCCCAGGCCAGCCCAGCGACATAGTAACTCCAGCGTGTCCTGGGTCATCCTCAGGGTCTCCTCCCGGCAGGACATGCCAGGAACACCTCCCGAGGGAGGCGTCCCGGGGGCATCCGAAACAGATGCCCGAGCCACCTCAGCTGGCTCCTCTCAATGTGGAGGAGCAGCGGCTCTACTCCCAGCTCCTCCCGGGTGACAGAGCTCTTCACCCTATCTCTAAGGGAGCGCCCCGCCACCTCGCGGAGGAAACTCATTTCGACCGCTTGTATCCGGGATCTTATTCTTTCGGTCATGACCCAGAGTTCATGGCCATAGGTGAGGGAAGGAACGTAGATTGACCGGTAAGTCGAGAGCTTTGCCTTTCGGCTCAGCTCTCTCTTCACCACGACAGACCGATACAACGACCGCATTACTGCGGCCGCTGCACCGATCTGCCTGTCAGTCTCACGCTCCATCCTTCCCTCACTATTGAACAAGACCCCAAGATACTTGAACTCCTCCACTTGAGGCAGGAACTCTCCCCCAACCCGGAGGTAGCAGGCCACCTTTTTCCAGTCGAGAACCATGGCCTCGGATTTGGAGGTGCTGATTCTCATCCCAGCCGCTTCACACTCAGCTGCAAACCGCCCCAGGACATGCTGGAGGTCCCGGCTCGAAGGAGCCAACAAGACCACATCCGCAAAAAGCAGAGATGGATCCCTCTGGCCCCTGGCTGTGCCTAGAAATTCTGTCCATAAATATAATGAACAGAACCGGTGACAAAGGGCAGCCCTGCCGGAGTCCAACATGCACCAGGAACAGGTCTGACTTACTGCCGGCAATGCGAACCAAGCTCCTGCTCCGGTCGTACAGGGACCGTACAGCCCTTAACAGAGGGCCTCCGACCCCGTACTCCCGGAGCACCTCCCACAGAATGCCACGAGGGACACGGTCGAATGCCTTCTCCAAGTCCACAAAGCACATGTGGACTGTTTTGGCAAACTCCCATGAACCCTTGAGCACCCTGCAGAGGGTATAGAGCTGGTCCAGTGTTCCGGGCCGATAGTTGGAACACACCCTCTAGTCCCCCTTTTTGAATAGGGGGACCACCACCCGGTCTGCCAGTCCAGAGGCACTGTCCCCGACTGCCACGCGATGCTGCAGAGATGTGTCAACCAAGACAGCCCCACAACATCCAGAGACTTGAGGTATTCAGGCACGGCACTGAGGATCTTCCAGAATACCTCAGTGACTTCGGCTTGAGTGATGAATGAGTCCACCTCTGAGTCCCCAGCCTCTGCTTCCTCTATGGAAGGTGTGTCAGTGGGATTGAGGAGATCCTCGAAGTATTCCTTCCACCGCCCGACAATGTCGAGGTCAACAGCTCCCCACCTCCACTGTAAACAGTGTTGGAGGAGGACTGCTTCCCCCTCCTGAGGCACCAGATGGTTTGCCAGAATTTCTTCAAGGCTGACCGGTAGTCCTCCTCCATGGCCTCCCCGAACTTTTCCCAGACCTGAGTTTTTGCTTCCACAACTGCCCGTGCTGCCGCATGCTTGGCCTGCAGGTAACCGTCAGCTGCCTCAGGAGTCCCACGGGCCAACCAGGCTCGGTAGGACTCCTTCTTCAGCTTGACAGCATCCCTTACTTCCGAAGTCCACCACCGGGTTCAGGGATTGCCGCCACGACAGGCACCGGAGACCTTAGGGCCACAGCTCCGGACAGCCGCGTCAACAATGGAAGGGGAGAACATGGTCCATTTGGACTCAATGTCCCCAGCCTCCCTCGGGATCTGGTCAAAGCTTTCCAGGAAGTGGGAGTTAAAGACCTCCCTGACAGAGGGTTCCAGCAGACGTTCCCAGCAGAGCCTCACAATACGTTTGGGTCTGCCAGGTCTGTCCAGCTTCCTCCCCTGCCAGCAGATCCAACTCACCACCAGGTGGTGATCAGTTGACAGCTCAGCCCCTCTCTTCACCCGAGTGTCCAAGACATATGGCCGGAGGTCAGATGATACGACCACAAAGTCGATCATTGACCTCCGTTCTAGGGCATCCTGGTGCCACGTGTACATATGGACGCCAAACTGTGACTAGCACAGAAGTCCAGTGACAAAACACCGCTCGGGTTCAGATCGGGGAGGCCGTTCCTCCCAATCACACCCCTCCAGGTAACGCTGTTGCTGCCCACGATGGAGTCCCCGGTTGGAGCACTCTCCAGTACCCCTCCCAGGGACTCCAAAAAGGCCGGGTACTCTGCAGTGTGGTTTTGACCCATAAGCCGAAACAACAGTGAGAGACCTATCCCCGACCCGAAGGCGCAGGGAGGCGACCCTCTCGTTCACCGGGGTGAACTCCAACACATGGCGGCTGAGCTGGGGAGCTATAAGCAAGACAACAACAGCTCGCCGCCTCTCACAGCGGACAATTCCAGAATAGAAGTCTGACCCGTCACCTCGGACCTGTTTGCCTTGGGAGACCCTACCAGGGGCATTAAGCCCCAGACAACATAGCTCCTAGGATCATTCAGGTGCTCAAACCCCTCCACCACAATAAGGTGCCGGTTCAAGGAGGGGACTCATTGTGTCCTTCATATACATTCAGCACTAAATCAGAACCTGAAATTGTTTGTCTCCTTGTAAAAAGTGTCAGTTTGTGTCTCAGTTTAGTTTAGTTTATAAACTCTGTCTCTGACTAACTCTGTGCGTGTGTGTCTGTGTGTGTTTGTTGCAGGCAGCTGACACACAGGAAACACACAGGGAGGAGTATGACCCCTGCACCACATACGGTATGTTTTCTGTGTGATTTAAATTGAATTTCGCCACCATTAGATTAAAAACAGTCGATGGATGTTGAAACAGTACATGTGTGTGTCTGTACAGGAAGTCGTTTTGTGGTTCCTGTTTCTGGCTTTCTGTGTCGACTGTGTAACAAGTTCTTCTACAGAGAGACGACAGCACGACACACACACTGCAGGACACACACACACTACCTCAACCTGCAGGTAACACACACACACACACACACACACACACACACACAGTCTCTCTCTCTCTCAGGGTGCTGATGTTGTTTTGTGTCTTAGAGTCACAGAGCTGCTCAGACGAGAAGTGAAGATCTGACCTGACCTGCTGTCCCACAATGCACCTGTGTGTCCAGGTGAAGGACTGGTGATGACATCATCTTGCTGTACTTCCTGTTCTCCCCAGAACTTTAATGTCACATCTGACCTGTTCACAACAATGACGTGAACAGTGAACAGTTGAATACAGGTGAGGATCAGAGCGACCCCTGCTGGCTGTCAGGTGAACTGCAGCTGATGTCACGTTTGAATGTTCATTAAAGGGTCAGTCTGGTGTTTTTCTGTCTTTATCTTCTCAGTTGCCCTGAAGAGACGATAAGTTAATAAACTTTGTTTATTCCTACATGTCACTTTTTATGGATTGTTTTTGTTTTCCCTCATAGAAAAATGGCACATTTCTTCAAAACAGACATGATGTTCTGTTTTTAAAATGTAATATTAATAAAATATTTACAAAAATGAGTAAATATTAAAGGTTCAAGTCTTTATTGTCAATGTGCACAACAACAATACAGTGCAGCATCTGTCTGAGCTGGTGTGCAGAATATGAAATTAAATTATAATGAAATAATTACTAATGCACACTGTAGAGAGGACAGAGCATTAAAATGATTGACAACACATATTTTCCACAAAAAGGAATAAAAAAACTAATATAGATATTTAAAAAACAGTCTTAAAACAAGCACAGCAATAATCAAACCTGTCTTTATATAACGAGGGTGTCTGAACACTTCCTGTGTCACAGAAAACAGAAAATCACTGGACAGAAACTGGAACTAGTTTTGTTCAGACTTTTAATACTCAGTCATCATTTCATCAGCTAGTTGCTGACTGATGTCGTTCTGGATATCCACCAATCATAATGATAATGTTATATAATATAATAATAAATCCTTCATTTATTTTTTAAACAGTGTCATTTAAGAAATATCAAGTGACTCTAGCTGTATTTGTTTTACTTTTCTGTGACAGAACAGGTGAAGGAGCTTCTACATACTTTTGTCTGTTTCCTTCTCAAACACACAGAAAAGCAGCAGCAGCAGATCTGAGATCAGTTCTGCTGCAGTTTTATTAGTTTCTGTAAACAGTCTCTGATTAATGTGACACGTGGTTATTAAAACAATATTTATTGACTTTAGTCAGATTTAGTAAACTGTGACAGACACGCAGTCCACGTGGCATGCTCCACCCTGAGCGGCCGCAGGGGGCGCTGTGGCCGCTCAGCGCAGAGGATTGTGGGTCGGAGGAGGCAGCAGCGGAGCATCATCATCTTCCTCAGGCCGGAGCGGGACTCTTCTGACCGGACTTGTAGCTGAGCTGAGAGCCGTTCCTCCGCACTGAAGTGCCTTAACAGAGGGAGAGATGGGACACGGAGACCTGATGAGCCAGGCGGAGGATGTAGCGGACCAGGTCAGCTCCCCTCCCCGGGAAACAAGCACCCTGAGCCGGCCACACACAGGGCTGGGACTCAGGCAGACAGCAGATATCTTCCGCTTCTCCCGAATTCCGTCCACAAATCTTTTCTTATGGAGCTTTGAACACGACACATACTTTACATAAATCAGTACTCTGTAATAGTTAATTCGGCATATGGATTATGAATCCAAACTGCACCATGTTCTGGTAAAGAATCGTGATCTTACGTTAACTTTAGCAGCAGACTTGGTTGTGTAGTCTGGTGGAGGCAGACTGTGGGTGTAACATGAAAGTCTGTTGTGCAAGAAAACTTTGGCTGAAACACCGAAAGCGGCTCCTGAGTCATCTTAGTTGTAAGCCGAAGTGAGGAGTGTCTCCTACTGATGAGCCACCAGCCTTTCAGTTATCTGCTGCCAGCTCAGACTGACCGCAGATCAGCAGGGAACTTTAAAATCACAGATTTTTAAAAGTAGTCTGGTGTTAAGTTCATGTCACGGAACGGAAACATTAGACGATGAGTTAAGAGCTCGTTTTATTTTCAACATCAGGACTGTAGAAGAAGAGTTTGGATTGTGCACTTTGTTCAAGTATTAAAATAAGTCATAGTTGTAAAACATATGCCGAAAGATGGAAGAGGTTCTGATCAGGTTCGGAAGGGCTTCAATTATTAGTTACCGCCCCGAGTCCGAGTGCTTTATCACGAGACGTGTCAAATTGACAGATTTCTCAATGGAGTCTGGTGTGAAGATGCCATGAAGACGGAAGTGAACTGAGGGGTGACATGAACGCAGAGCGATGTTGATGTTGGCTCAGAGCGCTGACGTCGATCAGCAGGTAGTGACGGTGTGTCTGGAAGTGAACGTGATGAAGCAGCTGTTGTCAATCAAAGTGTCTCAGGCGCTTCATGACGCTCACGCGGCTGCAGAGGAAAGAACTACAAATGTAGTTTTAAAACAGGA
>NC_044191.1:37064617-37074617 GCF_900880675.1 Sparus aurata | reverse complement strand
AGCTTTGGTTAAACGGGCGTGGGAGGAAATGCCACAATTGTTTCTACGGCTGGCATCTCCATGACATCGCACCGGGCCTCGGGAGCAGTGCGCACGGGCCGAGCAGCGCGCAGCGGCCAGCTGATGAGGGAGCAGCGCAAACACCAAGGTGCAGAGGATCCAGACCCACTACACGCCGTGGCAGCATTGTCAGACCGGACCGCACTGTCCGGGATGCAGCAAGGTATTAATGCCCGTCTTGACCGGGTGGCGATGTTGCTGTGGCCTCTCAGGCGCATCGCCTCAAGTCTCTAAACGCACCACCTGCTCCTGTTGTGCCCCGTCCTCCTTCCCCCTCCTCCCCCAACTCCATCTCCGTCCACCTGCTCCACTAGGAGCACATCACGCATTGCCACTCCCGGACCCTCACAGCTACGGCGGGCGCGTCGCATATCAGAGGGAAAAAGAATGAGTTCTTCTGTTTAAATCTTTTCAACTTTTTTTTTTTTTGTATGGTTTGCAGAAACGGGAACTGCTTCCTTGTAGATGAGAGAAGCAAAGTGTATGCACGTTGAGCACACGCTACATTATGGCCAAGCATGCGCCCTTAAAATAGCATCTGAATAAGTGCCACTGACTGTAGACTAGGTTTCTACTGCTCTGTTACAGAATTGTTTTCTGAAACAGCAAAATAGCACCAGTGAACGTTTGTGCCGGAACACGTCTCCTCTTTCCGCTGAACCGCCCCGGGAGCGCAAAGTCATTCCCTGATTTAAGGACGTGCGTCTGTGGAGGGAAAACTCCAATGTGCACCGAATGCAAAATAGGAATTATACAAGCGCCAGAGTACAAAGTCAGTTGGCTTAGTGCAAGATAGAGCCCACCATGTTTCTACTCAAAGACAGAAAGAAGTTCATGTAGAACATTTGCTGAATTTACAAGAAGGTCCAAATAATGCAGAATGAGTCAGAGACAGAGTTTCACAGAGTTTATAAAGTTTGTTTGAACTCAACAACTCCTAAAATCACTACATTTGTTAGTGGAGTCTGGTGATGCTGTGTTAGTGGCTCAGTGTTGATCAGGTGACACAGACGGCTGCTCATCAGCAGGTTCAGAGAAAACTGATGATTCATTAAACATTAAACTAAAGAACCACAATTTTTAGATTGTGACAAATCTAAAAATAGAGTCTAAAACAGTTTGTGAGCAGTTTATAGATCTTGGCCGGCTGTTTATCCTCCTCCTCCTCCTCCTCCTCCTCCGTCTTCACAGTGACCAATCAGAGAGCCTGTGCGGGTCACATGATGTGTGTGTGTGGCTCGTGGCTGCTGTCCTCATGTGTGATGTCACAGACGCTTTCATTTGTTCTGTTTTTATAAAGTTTAGATCTCAGCTGTAATGATGATGATGTAATGACTGAAGGTGTCCAGCAGGCGGAGCTGTTCACGCACAAACAAACACATTCAGACGGTTTTAATATGAATTCTGATTTTTATTTTCACTTCCTGTGTGTTGGTCCAAAGAGAAGCAGCCGTCAGTCGGTTCTGTCCTGAGTCTTGATGAAGTGAAATCATTTTCTATCATGTTTTTGTAGCAGATGTTTAATAAATCGGTGCAGCATTGTGAAGCTTCTTTCTCTCTGACATCATTTCATCAAAGTATCACAGAATCTTCTGCTCTGCCTGGTGCCGATCCGAAACCTCTGTGTTTACTGACCGGCCCGTAAAGGTCAAGTGTGCAGGACTCGCCCTCGGCAAAGTCAATAACATGACGTCACAGCGAATATGAAAATAATCTGACATGGAAAATGCTTGTAATGATCACGTCACCTGTTCAAAGTATTTGTATCAGAACCGGGTCATGATTTCCCCCCGTAGCTTTAACACAACACTGCATAACAACCCGACAGACGTCATGTGTGAGACTCAGGACCCAGTTCAGACCGGATCAGTACTTTATCAGTCGACTGCTGTACAGATCTGTTCCAATACACTGTTCCACAGGGTCGACAGGAGGGGGCGGGGCTTCAGCTCTACCTGATCTACAGGAAACGTCAATCTACAAAAGCAAAAACACGAAACACACACGACCAGAACACGACCAGAACAGGGTCAGAACATGATGTTCTGAAGGACAGCTTGTTGGTAGAACCTGTTGAATGTATCGATGAGCTGACAGGAAGTGTGACCTCATCACACCTGAGCAGAAACATGTAGCTTCTGTTAGCGTTAGCCTCCGGCCTCAGACAGTGGAAGGACACACACACACACACACACTCACACACACTCACAGACAGTCTGACAATTACAGCTGGTGCTTTTTGGAGAAATCAATAACTCATAATTGTAAGGTGTGTGTGTGTGTGTGTGTGTGTGTGTGTGTGTGTGTGAGAGAGAGGTGTTCAGGTGCTGCCCTTGGCTGCAGTCTGCAGGTTATTAGAGGACCTGGACAAAACACACCGGTCACTGTGTGTGTGAAGGTCTTCTTGATGTGTGACCTCCTCCTCCTCCTCCTCCTCGTCCTCTTCCTCCTCCTCCTCCTCCTCCTCGTCCTCTTCTCTTACTTTCCCCTCAAAAACACACTAAATGAGACGGAGCTGGTGTTTAATTATCATCCTTCGTCCTCAGAGACTCGTGGTGTTAAAGAACTGGTCTCAGGTGTGTGTGTGTGTGTGTGTGTGTGTGTGTGTGTGTGTGTGTGTGTGTGTGAGGATGTCTGCAGGATTATTTGGGTAAAATCATATTTGATTAATATATTTCTGATCTGATATGACATCACATTTGATTTATTGTCACATGATCTGCTGTGTGAGTTCTGATGACTTCATGTGGTTTAATCTCTGATTATTATTGATCGACGAATTAAAAACTGTGGAGGACTAAACCTGACTTAAGTATAAATAAATAAATGCATACACAACTAAATAAATAAATATATAAATAAAAGAATAAAAGACTGAAGAAATGAATAAATGCTTTACATTTATTTCTACATTTCTGTTCACCCACATTTCTGTATTTCTGTGTCCATATGTTAATGAGGTAGGAGGTCCTAACCTCAGTCAGCAGCATGATTGGTCAAATGGGAGAGCCAGACAAAAGCAAACGATCCAGCCTTGTTCCCTGTAACGTTGCAAACCAGCTCCAGTTAGCGTAAAAGCCTCGACCGGTGTTCATTTTAACAGGCGAGGGAGCCAGATGTGCTGGTGGTGGAAAAACATTCTGCTCATCGATCCAGGTCATGTATGTGTGTTCGTTTTGACGGGGCTTGAACACTTCTGGTTAGCGGACATGGTCGAGGACCCCTCTCTCTCCAGACGGGATTCTCAAACCACACCACCAGCACACCTGGGACCCTCGCCAGTTAAAATGAACGCCAGTCAATTTCATAACTAAACCAGAGCTACATGAATAACAAATGTCAACAACTGCAGCTAACAGTTAGCTGAGCGGGCTTGCTGGTAGTCAGCAACATTCCTGTAGGAATCAGCGCCGCCGCCGCTAGTAAGGCAGAAGTAGTAGACCCTCATCGAGCACACTCCTGTAACCAATCATGCTGCTGACTGAGGTTAGGACCTCCTACCTCCTCATTTACATATGGACACAGAAATACAGAAATAAATAAATGCAGGTGAACAGAAATGTAGAAATAAATGTAAAGCATTAATTTATTTCTGTATTCTTTTATTTATACTTTTATTTATGCATTTATTTATGCATTTATTTATTTAAGCATCTATTTATTTATTCCTGTATTTATTTATGCATTTATTTATACTTAAGTCAGGTTTAGTCCTCCATCAAAAACAACCAGAGCTTTTCAAATCAATAACAGTTATTAAATATAGAAACTGAGATCGACAGAAATTGAATATCTAAACTTCACAATCAGTGTGTTCAGAGTGTATTTCATGTTTGTTTGTATGTAGTATGAAGTGATGTCCTGATGATCGACTGAAAACGTGTGTGTGTGTGTGTGTGTGTGTGTGAGTGAGTGAGTGTGTGAGTGAGTGTGTGTGTGTGTGTTTGAGTGAGTGTGTGTGTGTGTGTGTGAGTGTGAGTGAGTGTGTGTGAGTGTGTGTGTGAGTGTGTGTGTCCGAGCCGCTGTGCCTGATGTTTCCCAGCAGCTTTTCTGTTTGCGATGGCGTCTCGTCAGGTGAAGCAAGGCATGCTGGGTAGAGAGCAGAGTCCTAACGAGGTGCAAGAGGAGCAGTCCTCCTCCTCCTCCTCCTCCTCTTGCACCTCGTTGACCCCCCCTTGACCTCCTCGTCGACTCCTCTTGACCTCCTCTCCTCTCTTGAAGACAGAACCAGAGTGCTGTGAATGTGGAGGGGTGACAGGAAGTGTTTGGACCGGGTCAGGCAGCATCATTGTGTTCAGTCTTCAGTCTCTGTCGGCCCGTTTCAAAGTGTCTCCAGCAGAGACATGTCGGGATGTACAGAGCACAGAACCTGTCAGCTGGGTCCACATTAGACAGTCCGACAGGTCCAAGTCCAGCTTTAATAACAGTGTCACTGAAGCTCGTGTACTCCAGCGTGAGAGACCTGGACACTGACCCAGAGTTCTACCAGCTCATCGGGTCGGGCTCACTGGTTTAAAGTAAACAGCTCCACGTGTCCGTCATCCTGTGAGCAGCTGAACGAGTCTGAGGTGAGCAGACGTTGTTTCCATGTGTCTGTGTGGAAAACAACAAACTGCTCTGATTGGTTCTCTGTGTTCAGACAGGAAACAGCTGCAGGTGGCGCTGAGGTCAGAGGTCAGAGGTCACAGGTCATGGGAAAGCAGAGCGATGACCTTTGACCCTGCTGGTGTTCAGGTGAGTTACCTGATGACTGCACAGGTGGGAGGGGTCAGGACTGAGGTCACACACAGAAACAGAGATAACCTCACACACATACACACCTGGTGAGTCACCTGAGTGTATCAGATAAGACTGAGCTCTTTATCCATCAAGCTGTAGCGTAGCAGCTAATGCTCGCTAATGATGACATCACTGAGTCCCTCCCTGACAGCAGAGATGAAGGTAGAGTACTCGGATACTCTGTCATGACAGTGGAGTTACACACTGATCGATACTGATGATTACTGATTAATGCCCAGAGGTTGAATTACCCTCTGACATCACTCTGTGGTGAGCAGGTGAAAGTTCTTCTGTACATTAGCTGTAAGCTAACAGGTGAGTCAGATCCATGAACCTGAACATCCAGAACTTATTCTGAGCCAACATATACTATATTATTGATATTATCAGAACCAATCAGAACCGACCAATCATTAAATTCAATCACTTTATTTCACTTTTTGAGCACGAAGCAGCACATTCCTCTCTGTCTGTCAATTTCAATTTCAACATGCTTTATTTGCATGAATGTCAGGTGAACAATATTGCCGAAGCTTCAAGAATTATACAATCAACCTCTGGATGTTCTCTCACATGGTTCAACTACTAATGGACATGATTACTCTTCAAACTCAGTATTGGCTCATTCCAAGGCGGTATGGAGAGAAGTACACAGAATGTGTGGTGTGTCACACTTAAGACAACCATATGCCTCTATAACCCTGCCATACGGATTGGGAGAAAGACTGTTTACTGGAAACAATGGCTTGTGAAAGGAATATGTAATGTATATGACCTTTATTCTGATGGAGTGTTTATTTCCTTCTCTGAACTGAAGCAAAAATACGATTTGGAAAGTAAAGATAATTTCTGGAAGTTCTTACAAATTAGAGACAGTATAGCGAAGGGCAAATTCACTCAGGACAAGAATCCAGTGACGGAATTTTTGGACCTACCTGGTATAGCACACAAAGCAGCTGTGTTTTACAAAATCTATAATAGGTTACAGAAAAATATATGTAAAAATTTGAGACTTGCTTGGCAGAAAGACCTAGGATGTGAGCTGAATGATGAAATCTAAGAATATTAGCAAATACGGGGAAATATATAAAAGAGGCTAAGGGGAAATTTACTCAGTACAGATTAATACATAGGTTTTATTTTACCCCATCTAAGCTCTACAGAATGGGCTTGTTAGCTAATAACCTATGCTGGAAATGTCAGGAGGAGACAGGAACATTCTTACATGCTATTTGGGAATGTAAATGTATTAACCCATTTTGGGAAAAAATAATAGAATATATAGGGAAGTGGGTGGGGCTAACGATACCTGTATCACTAAGACTATGCCTACTGGGGGACCAAACAGAATTGCCCAATATATCAAAGTATGATTTGGCAGTGATAAAGTTAGGAGCTGTTACAGCTGCCCGAATAATTCTCAGGGTGTGGAGAAACCAGCCCTGCCAGATTTAAAAAAATGGATGGAATTAATGTTGGAGGCTGTATCATATGAACACATGTTAGCTAGAATCAATGATGATGTGGATAACTTCAAGAGGTCATGGGACCGCTTTCTTGCTTGTAATAATGTAATGACACTGTGAGGATGTAACTGACTGCATTGATATCAATATAACTGTGGAATGTTTATGGTGGTTGTTTTGAATATGAGCATTTACCATGGACCTAGATAAAAGGAACACTGTCTGTTTATATGTTTAAACAAATGAATAAATAAAAACTTTAATAACAAAAAGAATTATACAACTAAAATACAATTCATTAACTAAAATAACATAAATAAATAAAAAGAATAAAGAATGGCAGAAACCCGTAAACATGTTTGTGTGTGTGTGTGTGTGTGTGTGTGTGTGTGTGTGTGTGTGTGTGAGTCATAGGTCTGCTGTATATAGAAGTAATTAATGTTAATGTTATATTAATATAATATGGCAGGAGTCAAATGTGAAAAAAACAAAACAATCAAACAAACAAAAGCCACATGGAGCAGAGGAGGTGATGTCAGAGAGCTGTCAGGTGTTGTGCTGCTCGTCTCTGAGGCTGTGACAGGTGTCATTTGTGTAAAGAACTTTGTTCTAATGTCTTTGTATGTGCTACACTGTAGCAGGAAATGTGTCTCAGTCTCCAGCTGTCTGTGTGGACAGAGCCGACACAGCCGGGCCTCTCTGGGCAGCCAGGTCTGCCGGTGTCGGCCCGTCTCTATGGCCTGTTTGCTGTTTGCTGTGGTGGATGTCCAACCGTTAATGTAATTTTCTTTTTCTTTAGCTATAATCTGGTTGGTCCAGATTGTTGGGCGGTCCTGAGGCCTGGTGCTGTCAGAGGAGGTGAGCCTCAGGACCAGCTGGATGTTGGAGACGGAGTGCTTTGTAATGGGAGGAGTTTGGGTCACTGGCTTTTAGGTGTTTGTAGAACTTGATTGAGGGTGTGGTGGTGTGGTGGTGTGGTGGTGTGGTGGTGTGGGTGGTGTGGTGGTGTGTGTGTGTGGGGGGGGTATGGCCTGCTGCTCTCCTCACTGTCTGAGCATAGCTCAGTGGGCCAGGGTGTAGCTCCTGTCGCTGCGGTTGGCGTGGGACCCTTGGGGGCAAGAGTGGCTCTGGTCTGGTTTGAGGGGGATCATAGCTGCCCTGGTGGGGTCTTAGTGGGACATGGTGTGAAGGAAGGTGAGGATGATCTGGTCTCCATTGGGATTGTCTGGTTGGTGGTCCAGTGGGGGGCCTTGTTGGTCTGAGGGGGTTTGTGGGTCGAGCTGCTCCTTCTGTGGGGTGTTGATTGGTCTCTGTTGAGAGCGACGTCTTTCAGTGTCCGGGCGAAGAGGGGGACTGTGTTTTTAAACAGGTGGACATGGTCGTAGAGACAGTTGACATCCAGGGTGGGGTGGTGGGCCAGGTGGACGTTGGGCCTCAGGACACAGTCTCTGAACATGCTGCTGTTGATCCTGTGGATGGTGTCAGGGTGGAAGTCTTTCCTTGGTAGCAGGGTTGATATGACCACTCTACTCCACCACATCACTCCCGTCCTACAGCAGCTCCACTGGCTCCCGGTCAAGTCCCGCATTGACTTCAAAATCCTTCTGCTAACATTCAAGGCCATTCACAATCTTGCCCCCCCATATCTTTCCAATCTTCTCCATATCGCCACTCCCTCTCGCACCCTCCGTTCATCCTCCTCCATTCTGCTGACTGTCCCCCCTGCCCGTCTCACCACCATGGGGAGCAGAGCTTTCAGCCGCTCTGCTCCCCGGCTCTGGAACTCTCTGCCACCCGAAATAAGGAACATCACTACACTATCTGATTTCAAGTCCAAACTCAAAACACACCTGTTTAGATCACCTTTTTAGTTAAATGAATTTTCTGTCAATTTTTACTGTTTTCTTTTCTTGTGTACTTTGTGGCTTAAATTGTCTTTGTTTACTGTAAGGTGTCCTTGAGTGACAGAAAGGCGCCTATGAAATAAAATGTATTATTATTATTATTATTACTGTTGGGGAAGGTGGTGGAGGCTTTCTCTATCACTCTTCTGAGTGACCCTGACACTCTCTCCTGCTGGCTCCTCAGGTCGTTGGAGCCAGTGTGGATGATGATGTGGCTTGGAGATCCCAGCCGCTCCTCTGACAGCAGGTCCATGGCATGTTGGGTGTTTGGACACCAGAGTTTAGCCACTGTGTGGGTGGGGAAGAGTTTCTTCTCATTTATGAATTTGCCATTGGAGTCGATGAGGATGACAATGTCTGGCTTCTCTCTCTGCTGTGCTGGTCTGGAGGGATGAGGGGTGGTGTTGATCCCAATGGAAACCCTGCACACTGAGATCTGTAAGAGCATCCTCAGAGTCCACAGGAACACCCCCAACAATGGATGCAGAGCTGAACTGGGCCAATTTCCCCTTTTAATTAGGATACAAAAAAGAGCAATCAAATTCTACAAACACCTAAAAGCAAGTGACCCAAACTCCTCCCACTACAAAGCTCTCCATCTCCAAGAGGAGCAGATAGAGAAGAGTCCCCTCAGCTGGACCAGAAGCTTGGTCAGCTCTGTGCTGATGATACAGGAGTCTTGGTGTCCTGTGGTGTTCTGGCTCAGCTGTTGGCTGAGCAGTTCTCTTAATTGTACCAGCTCTCTCTCCAACTCTGTGAACTTCACCTTCATATCAGTGATGGTGTGGTTCAGCTGGGGGTCCTGGGCCTGTTCTGGGTTGGTGGGCTCGCTCTCCTCAGGGGGCCGGTCAGTGGTGGGGACGGTGTCTGTTGCTGGCAGAGTATGGCTGTTGTCGGTGGGGGTGGACTTCTCCTGTTGGGCCCTTTCCTTTATAAAGGGAAAGTCCAGCTCAAATTGTTTGAGGTTCCCCTGCAACATGACAGTTAGCCATCAGGACAGATAAGTTAACTGAGTTAGTCTGGCAGTTGGTTAGCAGTTGGTTAGCTGTTGGTTAGCAGTTAGCAGTTGGTTAGCAGTTGGTTAGCAGTTAGCAGTTGGTTAGCAGTTGGTTAGCAGTTGGTTAGCTGTTAGCAGTTGGTTAGCAGTTGGTTAGCAGTTGGTTAGCAGTTAGCAGTTGGTTAGCAGTTGGTTAGCTGTTAGCAGTTGGTTAGCAGTTGGTTAGCAGTTAGCAGTTGGTTAGCAGTTGGTTAGCAGTTGGTTAGCTGTTAGCAGTTGGTTAGCAGTTGGTTAGCAGTTAGCAGTTGGTTAGCTGTTGGTTAGCAGTTAGCAGTTGGTTAGCAGTTGGTTAGCAGTTGGTTAGCTGTTAGCAGTTGGTTAGCAGTTGGTTAGCAGTTGGTTAGCAGTTAGCAGTTGGTTAGCAGTTGGTTAGCTGTTAGCAGTTGGTTAGCAGTTGGTTAGCAGTTAGCAGTTGGTTAGCAGTTGGTTAGCAGTTGGTTAGCTTTTCTCTTTGGCTTTCCTGTTGAGTGGTATTTTTTGCCAGGTTTTTTGCTTCCAGGGTGGTAATTCCTTTCTGCAATTGTGTCTTCTTCTTTTCTTCTTCTAATTTATCAAAAATTTGAAAGTTTATCTAATTTTAAGACAGAAAAAAAGTGAACATCCTCAGGAGCTCATGATGATGCTGATGCTTTCTCTCTCTCTCAATTCAATTCAATTTGCTTTATTTGCATGAATGTCACAGAGACTATGTTGCTAAAGCATAAAGAGTCAATTAAACAGGACAAAAATACACT
>NC_044191.1:37055001-37064117 GCF_900880675.1 Sparus aurata | reverse complement strand
ACGTTTGTCAAAGAGAGAAACCACGACATCACCGTCGATGGAGCAAAATAAATATAGAAACAATTGTCGAGCCGTCATCTGAGGATCATAACTGCAGTTTGTCAAAGATCATTTAAGTGTTGTGATTGAAGTGCATATATTATATTATTTCTTATTTGGATTTGGGGGGAGTGGTGCTCTGTGGTGGAGGTGAAGTGTGAACAGAGAGTCTGGAGTCTCCTGCTGCAGACAGAGAGAGACTCTGCTGTCCTGATGTTGGTCAGGACTTCGTTCCTCCACTGAGGCTCCAGAACACAGAAGAGTCTCGACTTCTCTGAGCAGCTTTGTTTGCTCTCAGTGATGGCGGTACCAGCCGGCCCGCTGATGTAGCAGAGTGCAGTGCTCTCTCTGGGCCGTGTGGGCTGAACAGGGTTTGGAGGTAGACGGTGCAGTTCTGTTGACGGCCGTGAAGACCAGAACCATCGTCTGGAATCTGATGCGGGCCGTAACAGGAAGTCAGTGGAGGTGACGGAGGAGGCGGGTCACATGGGAGAGTTTGGGGGTGGCTGCTGGAGGAGGATGAGGGGAAAGAGAGGAACCGTTGGTGTCGTCAGCAGAACAGCGGTCAGAGAATCCATGAGACTGCAGAGCCTCGTCATCTAGTGTTAGTGCAAACAGAACCGGTCCTGATACTGAGCCTTGAGGGACACCAGTTTACAGACAGCAGGGTTTGGACAAGGAGCCGTTCCATGTGACCTGACAGGTGAGATCTGTCAGGTATGATGTGAACCAGGTTAGAGCTGAGTCAGCCGCATTTAGCATGGTTAGCATGGTTAGCATGGTTAGCATGCTAACTTCACTGATGTGTGAGTGAATGTGACGTCATAAAAAAGCTGTTATAGCCGCTAATCTCCACCAACGGAGATGATGTCAAACACATCTGGTTCTGTGTTTCATCAACGTAGACACAACAGTAGTGTCGGTCAGGTGTGTGAGTCTGTCCCAGTGTCGTCCATGACCCCAAAACCAATCAATCATCAATACAATCACACACAAACGGCTGATAACTGAACAGGAGCATCGAGACAGCAGGATTCAACTCAAAGTTCCCTGTAGCTGCTTTAATCAGCTTCATTTGTTCCTCTTCTTCTTTTTGTTTCACAGTATGTGCGCGCACACACACACACACACACACACACACACACACACACACACACCTGAGCTCTTTGTGTTGTGTCTTTTGTGTGCGCTGCAGCTGATGATGAAAATGTGATTTCTTTTGTGTTTTTCTTCCGTTTTTGTTGCAGTTTGTTGATGAAGAGACCCTGAAGACAAACAATCAGCGCCGCTGTCATCAGCACTCGCTCGTTAACTCTGCTCGTTGTCCGTCTGTCTGCACGTAAACATGTTTTGTGTGTCTCAATGAATAAATCTGTTTGTGGGCCGATCTGCTGCTGCACAATGAAAACATGAAAACATCCTTTCAGACATAACGAGTGTGTTTGTGTTCAGGCTGACGAGGATCCATCAGCACTCTGACTGTTGGGCTGTTTACTTGAATCTGTCGCACGACTTCAGGTGAGTTTTATGCAAAACTGTGTGGTTGTAAAGGACGAGACCAGAATCAGTAACGATGCTGAAGATCCTGCAGTAAAAGTACAAATACCACATGTACTAATACTCTGATACAAGTTAAAGTACTGCAGTGAACTGAAGTGAAAGTAATCATGAAAATGTTCTGCAGTGAAATGTATTCAAATCATAATTAGTGGGAAAATAAAGTATAAATACTTTAATCTGAGTATCTGTGTGACTTCTCCTCTCTACATGTGAACTTTCTCCTCCTCACAGCTTCAGAACAGCCTCGTTACTTTAGTTTGATGCATCTGAGGTGAATTCTGGATTCTTGTTATTTCCCAGCATCAGCAGACTGATGTGGACCAATCAGACGCAGCGAGACGAGACAAAGACGTAAAAGCCGTAAGAAGACGTAGACAGACAGAGAGGGAGACTGGAATGTGGAGAAAAGGCGTGTTAGTGTCTCGTATCTGCAGAGAGTTTCTGATTTTCTCTCTTTGTTGCTGCTCGGGACGCTTTACCAACCCAACATGTGTCTATTTGACGTCCTGGGAATGAGACTCAACAATCAACTGTCTTTGTGGTGCGTTCAGGAACAGCTGGGACAAATCCTACTGATTCTACCTTTAACTTTAATAGTCTTTGAATTCTATTAATATGACGTGAGCTTCAGTTAGCTTTGACCACAAATGTCCTTCAGAGGGAGACTTTTTACTCTGATACTCTGAGTACATGTCAGAGCCTGTAATCTATTACTTTACTGGAGTAAACAAGCTGTACAGTACTTCTACTTTTACCAGAAGTCTCTGACATTGTTCTGGAGGACTGTGAGGACTGTCGCTACATCGATGTTATTATGAAGCTAATTTAAGAAGAAAGAAGAACAAATCAATTAGAGCAAACACACACACGCACGCACACACCACCACACACACCACCACACACACACACACACACACACCACACACACACACACACTAACTGAACATGATTGACTTGCAGGTTGTTTTCACGCTGCAGATCAGCTGACACACCGTGACTCCTAATGGACGTCAACACAATACACACTCATTAGTCAACACTAACACACACTCCTCCCCTGTGAGACACAGCTGACAAACAGATGGACTGACCCTCCACACACACACACACACACACACACACAGTCAGTCAGTATTGTAGCAGGATAAAGAGCAGCTGTCTGTTAGTACCTGCTGTAGAGATGTTAGACACCTCCTGTAGAAGAGGAGGAGGAGGAGGAGGAGGAGGAGGAGGAGGAGGAGGAGGAGGAGGAGAGGAGGAGGAGATGACTGCATGTCATTAATCTATTGACTCCAGCATCCATTCAACGTATTAATGATCATGGCTCTCAGAGGATGTACCCTGATGGTTTAAGGCTCATGTACAGTACATGTCCACAGTATAAATGTATACTGTGTACATGTATATATGCAGTATTAATGTATCCTGTATATATACATATACAGAGAGAGTACATGTGGACAGCGTGTCTGCAGGCGGCGCTGTTCTGCCTCAGTCCGTCTCCAGCTGTCAGGTTTTGTCGTCAGCAGGTTTTCAGCTCGACATCGTCTGAGTTTCATCTGCGGCCTCGACTCACAAAGAACCCACCGATGTTTCTACGACTCCCGAGACAAAGTGGCGCTATTGAACCGGCTGACTTCCTCCTCCAGCGGCGGGCGGAGGCGAGCGTTCACACTGAAAGAGCTCATTCTGCTCTTTTCACACTCATTATTATTATAATCCAGAAAATAAGAAGGTCGACACGTCTGCAACCAGGTCACAGCTCGTCCATTAGCACACACATGACAGCTGATGTGAGGCTGTTAGAGAGAGAAGCGATCCACACACACACACGCAAGCACACACACACACATGCATGCATGCACACACACACACACACACACACACACACACACACGCACACACAAATTTGAAACTGCTAATTGAATTTCATGGCCTGTCTTTGTTACCCGCTCACCACCTTCTGTTACTGTTGTAGTGCTCTGTAACTGTGTGTGTGTGTGTGTGTGTGTGCATGTGTGTGTCTGTGTGTGTGTGCGTGTGAATGAATGAAAGTGTGTGTTTATGGTGGGGGGGTTCTCTATGAAATGGCTCTTTTGCAACAAATGGCTTTTTTCATCAGTGTGTGTGTGTGTGTAGGTAATAGACAAGCCTATATACTCCCCAACAATGGCGCCCCTCCCCCGGCGCTGCTGGAGGATCAAGGCCTTTACAGCCCATGAATTCATTACGGCTGCTTTCTGGCCGCGGAGGCGCTGCTTCGTCTTTATCGCGCTGAAATGAGCAATAAAAGAGGCTTAGGGAGGTGACGGGAGGAGGAGGGGGAGGGGGAGGGGAGGCGACGGGGGTGATGGAGGGTGGATTCATCGAGACAAGAGAGAAACTTTTGTGCAGAACGAGGAGGAGTAGAAAGGCGGGGAGTGTGGAGAATGGGAAGTGACGGGTGGCTAATCTGGGATCCATCTGCTGCTGCTGCTCGTATTCATGACCGAAACCTTTAAATGACACCAAAACATCGGACTAAATGTTTTTGGACAGGAGTCTTTGTCAGCGACACCCCGCAGCACCGGCCCGCAGCACCGGGCCCTGCGACACAAAGAGCCTGCCCCACAAAATACTTAATAATTAGATTAAAACTTCAAATAAATGAAGTGTGTGAGTGAATGGAGGCTGTAAGCTGCCTGTCGGCCTGCCTGCTGCCTGTCTGGCTCGGCTCGCCCCTCCGCCCGGACCTCCGCCCGGACCTCCACCCGGACCTCCACCCAGACCTCCACCCAGACCACGACACATGTCAACACCTTAGAAAACACATTCATTCTCTAAAAAATGCTCCAAATAAAATGAAGTCGTCTAAATGAAATCAAGGTGCCTGTTTGTTCCCAGCGGTCTGCAGCTGGAGGACATGACTGACCCTCTCTGCTGCACAGACTGCAGGAGAGACCAGGTGATGGAGGTGATGGAGGTGATGGAGGTGGTCAGGTGGCCTGTTTCTGAGTGTTTCAGCGGTGCTGGGTGAGGCTGTGCAGGGCCTTCGGCTGGTGCCGGTCCAAACACCTGCAGCACAGCCAGAGCTTGTTTCTGTGCGCTGCCCGGTGACGGTCTCCACTGGTACCTGGTTCCTCTCAGTGTCTCTTGAGTTCATGTGTTCAGAAGAGAATCCAGCTTCCCTCCTCTTCCAGTGTGACCGGACCGATCCAGTGGACCGGCTCCTCTACCACTCTCCACCCAGCCTGAGCCTCCACCTGCACCACCTGTGGAGCCACCTGCCTGCACCTGAGCCCCCACCTCTACCTGCCAGCTCTCTGTTTGGCGTCATCGTTTGGGTCAGCCCGTTCCATCGTTGCATATTTTAATCCAAACCATGATGTTCTCTGACCCGGACCGAGTGGTTCCTGTGTCTGAACAGAACCTCAGCATAAACACAGAGCTGTGCTGTGATGAGGTGCTCGTCAGGAGCAGTTCAGGGTTCAGTATCTTCAGGATGCTTTGACATGCAGCTGCGGGAGCCGGGGATTCGAACCAGGGACCTTCTGATTACTAGACGACCCACTTTACCTCCTGTAAGGTGTAAAGTGATATCAGGTCCAGACAGCAGGATGTTCTGATGGTCTCTGGGTCGGATCATTACAGAAGCCTCCTGCTGTCACACGTCTTGATAACAACACCGCTGTGACTTTCTGTCCGATCAGCCATGATGAACCTGACGGAGGACTTTCTCCACCCGGCTCAGGTTTCATCTATGTTTATATATCTGATCCGACTGAACCAGGACCGCTGCAGTCGGACCGCTGCAGTCGGACCTCAGCGTTGACACAACGCTCCAGATGTTTGAGTCAGTGTGGAGGCTGTTCCTCCGAGGTGGAGATTATAGAAGCCAGATATCTTTTTGTTTCTGTGAAACATGACGACTCGAGAGAGGACATGTTGGTGTCAGTGGAGGAGAAGACCAGGAGATCCTGTGAGGAGGAGGAGGAAGAGGAAGAGGAAGAGGAGTCATGTTTATCTGATAGAAGTCCAGCTGAATACAAACAGCCTGATTTCACCGAGAACAAAGCACCACCTCCGTCTGTGTGACACCATCACTTTAAGAGATATTAAAGTCTCCACCTCCTGCTGAGAAAACCTCCCATCAGCCCCGAGCACAGAGCGACATCATCAGTGTGTCTCTGCTTCAATCTGCTGCTGCTGAGACTCACAACAACATTATGATGCCACACAAACACTTGTGATTGTATTTATGGTTGAGCTGTCAGTCCCAGCAGGCGGCACACTCGTCTTCATCACTCTTCAACCAGATCTCATCTGGAAACATCCATCAAACATTCAATCTGTCACATCTCTTTATTAAAATGTCGACTTGTTCCTCATGTTGTTGAATTCTGTTCATAAATCAGTCAGAGAGGAAGGAAGTCAGAGAGGAGGGAAGTCAGAGAGGAAGGAAGTCAGAGAGGAAGGAAGTCAGAGAGGAGGGAAGTCAGAAAGGAAGGAAGTCAGAGGAAGGAGGTCAGAGAGGAAGGAAGTCAGAGAGGAGGGAAGTCAGAAAGGAGGGAAGTCAGAGGAAGGAGGTCAGAGAGGAAGGAAGTCAGAGAGGAGGGAAGTCAGAAAGGAAGGAAGTCAGAGGAAGGAGGTCAGAGAGGAAGGAAGTCAGAAAGGAAGGAAGTCAGAGAGGAAGGAAGTCAGAGAGGAAGGAAGTCAGAGGAAGGAGGTCAGAGAGGAAGGAAGTCAGAGAGGAGGGAAGTCAGAAAGGAAGGAAGTCAGAGGAAGGAGGTCAGAGAGGAAGGAAGTCAGAAAGGAAGGAAGTCAGAGAGAAAGGAAGCCAGAGAGGAAGGAAGTCAGAGAGGAAGGAAGTCAGATAGGAAGGACGCCATAGAGGAAGGAAGTCAGAGGAAGGAGGTCAGAGAAGAAGGAAGTCAGAGAGAAAGGAAGCCAGAGGAAGGAGGTCAGAGAAGAAGGAAGTCAGAGAGAAAGGAGGTCAAACAGGAAGGAAGTCAGAGAGGAAGGAAGTCAGATAGGAAGGACGTCATAGAGGAAGGAAGTCAGAGGAAGGAGGTCAGAGAAGAAGGAAGTCAGAGAGAAAGGAAGCCAGAGGAAGGAGGTCAGAGAAGAAGGAAGTCAGAGAGAAAGGAGGTCAAAGAGGAAGGAAGTCAGAGAGGAAGGAAGTCAGATAGGAAGGACGTCATAGAGGAAGGAGGTCAGAGGAAGGAGGTCAGAGAAGAAGGAAGTCAGAGAGGAAGGAAGCCAGAGGAAGGAGGTCAGAGAAGAAGGAAGTCAGAGAGAAAGGAGGTCAAAGAGGAAGGAAGTCAGAGAGGAAGGAAGTCAGATAGGAAGGACGTCATAGAGGAAGGAAGTCAGAGGAAGGAGGTCAGAGAAGAAGGAAGTCAGAGAGAAAGGAAGCCAGAGGAAGGAGGTCAGAGAAGAAGGAAGTCAGAGAGAAAGGAGGTCAGAGAGGAAGGAAGTCAGAGAGGAAAGAAGTCAGAGAGGAAGGAAGTCAGAGGAAGGAGGTCAGAGAGGAAGGAGGTCAGAGAGGAAGGAAGTCAAAGAGGAAGGAGGTCAGAGGAAGGAAGCCAGAGAGGAAGGAAGTCAGAGGAAGGAAGCCAGAGAGGAAGGAAGTCAGAGGAAGGAGGTCAGAGAGGAAGGAAGTCAGAGAGGAAGGAGGTCAGAGGAAGGAAGCCAGAGAGGAAGGAAGTCAGAGGAAGGAAGCCAGAGAGGAAGGAAGTCAGAGGAAGGAGGTCAGAGAGGAAGGAAGTCAGAGGGAGGAGGTCAGAGAGGAAGGAGGTCAGAGAGGAAGGAAGTCAGAGAGGAAGGAAGTCAGGGGAAGGAGGTCAAAGAGGAAGGAAAACAGACAGATTATTTTACCGTTCATTAGCACTCAGCAGAGACTCTGGTTCTGGTTCTGGTTCTGGTTCTCTGTTTCCTCTCTGTAACGTTACGTTCATGAATTAAGTCAATTTCTCCTTTTTTACAGGTCACACTGCTGCAGTCAGGTCGATCAACAGGAGTGAAGATAAATCCACTTTTTAATCCCAGAAATTAAAACCTAATCTCTGAGCTCTCCTCCCGTCGGTAAATGTCTCCGGATCAGAACCTGGTGCAACTACAGGCGCTGAGCAGCAGCTCGTGGCGAATGTCAGAATACTTTGTGTTTAATCTCAACAAACGAAACCTTCAGAACATGTTCTGTAGAATCCTGTTGACACCATCAGGAGTTCATCCACCCGTTTTCTCTCCACTCTGTATTTGAGTCCCGGCTTTTATTTAAGAACATACGATATTTGAAATGAGTATTAAATGTTTGTTCAGAGACCCCAACACATGTCTCCATCACCTCCACCTCCGCCTCCTCATGTGACAGTCAGCCAATAATCATATAATGTGAATGTTAGCTGCTGACATTACATCCTGCAGACGGGGCTGAGATGTTCTGATCCGGGTGCTTTAAGATGACCCCGTTTTCTACCAGCTGTTTTGACGCTTGTCCTCTCGTTCCTCTGAGAACCAGTCAGAGGTCAAACATGAAATAATCCTATCGTAGCTCAAACTCAACCCCACAGCTCGTCTTTATTATTCTGTGTGTTTGTCTCGTCACGTCCCTCAGACTCTGTGGATCTGTTTGTTTTGGTCTGACATCATTTCTGGATGATAAACCTCAGATACCGTGTATTTCCAGCTCTGATAGCGTTCATCATCACTATGCAGCGCTGCCCGCGTCCTCCGCAGTGTGTTGTGAGCGCGCTCAGTGGACTGAAGGAGGAAAGTTTGCAGCTCCATACATTTAGATGTGCTGGGATGAGAGTGGGCGTGTCTCCGCCGTCTCTGTAATGTGTAATGGATTCAGTCTGCAGGAGGTCACAGTAATGAGTCGTCTAAAAGCAGCAGGCTGCTGTAATACACCTGTCTGCCTGCCTGCCTGTCTGCCTGCCTGTCTGTCTGCCTGTCTGCCTGCCTGTCCAGAGCAGACATCTTTGCTCTGTTATCATGTGACCGGAGGCTGTGTGGACGGAAGATGCGTGTTTTTATATAAATAAAATCCACTTAAAACTTCCTCTCAGTGTTCAGATGTCCACATACTTTTGGCCTCGTCTGTCTCCAGTTTTCTTGTTAAATATCAGCAGCAGCTCAGTCGGTCTGAGCTCAGCGGGGGGCGAGTATTAGAGTGAAATGGTCCATGAACTGAAAGCCTTGTCTGAGTGTGCGTGTGTGTGTGACTGAGTGTGTATGTGTGTGTGTGACTGTGTGTGAGTGTGTGTGTGTGTGTGTGACTGAGTCTGTGTGTGTGTGTGTGTGTGTGTGTGTGACTGAGTATGAGTGTGTGTGTGTGTGTGTGTGCATGTGTGTGACTGTGTGTGTGTGTGTGACTGTGTGTGTGTGTGTGTGTGTCTGTGTGTGTGTGTGTGTGTATGTGTGTGTGTGTGTGTGTGTGTGGCTGTGTGTGTGTGTGTGTGACTGTGTGTGTGCGTGACTGAGTGTGTGTGTGTGTGTGTGTGTATGTGTGTGTGTGTGTGTGTGACTGTGTGTGT
>NC_044191.1:37010001-37050001 GCF_900880675.1 Sparus aurata | reverse complement strand
GTCTGTAGATTAAAGGAGCAGTCTGTAGATTAAAGGTTCAGTCTGTAGATTAAAGGTTCAGTCTGTAGATTAAAAGTTCAGTCTGTAGATTAAAGGAGCAGTCTGTAGATTAAAGGAGCAGTCTGTAGTTTAAAGGAGCAGTCTGTAGATTAAAGGAGCAGTCTGTAGATTAAAGGTTCAGTCTGTAGATTAAAGGAGCAGTCTGTAGATTAAAGGAGCAGTCTGCAGATTAAAGGTTCAGTCTGTAGATTAAAGGAGCAGTCTGTAGATTAAAGGTTCAGTCTGTAGTTTAAAGGTTCAGTCTGTAGATTAAAGGAGCAGTCTGTAGATTAAAGGAGCAGTCTGTAGATTAAAGGTTCAGTCTGTAGATTAAAGGAGCAGTCTGTAGTTTAAAGGTTCAGTCTGTAGATTAAAGGAGCAGTCTGTAGATTAAAGGAGCAGTCTGTAGATTAAAGGGGCAGTCTGTAGATTAAAGGAGCAGTCTGCAGATTAAAGGTTCAGTCAGTAGATTAAAGGTTCAGTCTGTAGATTAAAGGAGCAGTCTGTAGATTAAAGGTTCAGTAGATTAAAGGTTCAGTCTGTAGATTTAAGGAGCAGTCAGTATATTAAAGGTTCAGTCTGTAGATTTAAGGAGCAGTCTGTAGATTAATGGTTCAGTCTGTAAGAAGGAAAGTGATTGCCAATAATCAATCATGGTGATTAAAAACTCCACATTAATTGTTATTTGATTGATTTCTGATTTGACCCATCAGACCAGATATTACTGAGGGGATTTTCGACAGTAATGGAAGACTGGAAAACAGCTTTTTTCCACAAGCCATCAGGCTCATCAACACACTGAAGAAAGCAACATGAACATTTCAAAGACACTGACGAAATTTCCATGAACATTCCAAGGACAATGTCACTTGCACTTTACTCTTGCACCTTCCATACTGCGTCCACACTACTACACATGTCTGTATTCTGCTGCTGTGAGTGACTGGGCGTGTGTGTGTGTGTGTGTGTGTGAGAGAGAGCGAGTGAGTAAAGAGAGAGCGCGAATGCATATATCAGTATGATATAGTTTTTTCATTGCACATTGCAATATTCATTGCACATTGTGCGTGTGTGCTTTTAGTGTGTGTGTGTGAAACTATTGTTAAATGTCTATCACACTATGTGTAAAATTATAGCTTGTTTAGCTAACTGCACATTGGAGTCTGGTGAAACGAAATTTCAATTTCCTGTGCTAACGCCTGTTACATAGATCTTTGACAATAAAGTACACCTTGAACCTTGAAGTAACATTAACATACTCTATTACAAGTGGCATTATGATATTTGCTTATGTGTAAGTATGAAAGTATTCACAACAAAATGTAGTTAGATTATCAGGAGGAAACGTTTGTGTTTATTATTGATGATGTTTAAATTTAGAAGATCATTTTAACAAAAGATCATCTGAGAGGTTTTGTTTCTGTCAGGTGGAGGAAACTGACTCCACCTGACAGGTGTGTGTGTTGTCTGACAGGTCATCTGAGGTCACAGTGAGGTCACAGTGAGGTCACAGTGAGGTCACAGAGAGGTCATAGTGAGGTCACAGTGAGGTCACAGTGAGGTCACAGAGAGGTCCCTGCAGGTTATCAGTGATCCTCTGTGTTAACATCAGGTCTCACTCTGACGTCTTTAACAGAGTTCAGCTGGTTGTTAACTTCTCTGTGCAGAGACGTGTTTGTATGTTCACACTGTGATCAGAATGTGATCTGTTTAAAATGATAATTGTGTTTAAAAGGTAACTTCGACACATTACAGTGTGTTAACCATAGACATAGACGCCTCATTGAGTGCTGAATCATACGTCGACGTCGCCGCCATCTTGGATGTTGCAGCTCAGCCCTGTGAACTGATACAAGTCAATGGAGTGAACCTTATAAAGCTCCTTCTACAAAGTTCTATAATGATTTTATGATACTTGATATTCTTGACTTTGAACAGGAGCAGCTTTAATTTCCTGTCGGGGATCAATAAAGTATTTCTGATTCTGATTCATATATTATAAAGTCAATTGTCCATAATTAAAGTTAAATTCAAATGTAGCTAGTTGACAGTTCAGTAGACAGATGTCCCATTGACATGTCAGGATGTGGTTATTATAGACACAGATTAAATATTTAACTGTCATGTATCATCACAGTAACAGCGTTACACACATCAGCAGCTGTAAACACATAAAAACATTATAAAACACATCGTGTGGTTTGGTGCCGACCTGTATACTGAACATATGAGGAGTAGTTAAATGTTTATAATCATCAGAGAACGTTACAGACGTTGTTTTTGGTTCCTCTCTGTTTCCTGAATATAACCGTACGTGTGTGAATGTGTAAATGAGAGGCATTAACGTATAGCACTTTGTAGAGGGGGTTAATAAAGTTCACTCTGTTGACTTGTATCAGTTCACAGGATGGAGCTTCCACATCCAAGATGGCGGCGGCAGCGACGTATCGCAGCAATGGGCCAACCCGCTCAGTGAGGCGTCTGTGTTTATATGTCAATGGTGTTAACAGCCTGGGGCTCAAGAGGAAGCTGCATGGAATCTGACGAATGGTCTCCAGTGAGTTGCATTGTGGGTAATGTAGGCTCCAGGTTTTGGTCACATGCTCCTATTACACTGTTGGACTCATTCTGGGCCGTTTAAAAACAAATGAAGTGGAGATAACACATCAAAAACCTGGAGCCTACATTACCCACAATGCAACCAAGCCACTGACTGACATCACTGGAGAGCAAAATATTCAGCAGATATTTGAATAATCAATTCATCATTAAAGTATTTTTTTGTCTTCTCTTCTCCTGACATGTTACGGTTTATAAATCAATCAGTACATCGAGAATCAATTTTCAATTAATGAAAATAATTATAATTAATTAGAATATAATTAATAATAATAAATAATTAGCTGCAGCATCATTGTTGCACAAAACAGAACAAGAAGTTACTGACACACTTTATTTATTTAACACAGAGGTCAGAGGTCACTGAAACACACATCACAGTGACCTCTGCTGACGTCAGCTGATTTAAACTCCTCCCCCTCTCCTTCTTCTTCTTCTTCTTCTGAAAGTTCACTCCGCTCTCCACCTGTGGAGCTGGTTGAAGCACGTGACTGAACGCGGAAGCGGAAACAGCGAGTTGCCAACAGCTGAGCAGCGGCAGAGATCCTCTATCAACGAGATGAACCACTCTGTAGGGAAAAAGAAACACCTCGGAAGAGCCGCTCTGCAAAAAACCCTCAGCTGATATTAAATTAAGTTGATTAAATGTTTTTCTGTCGGCTAATATTAATAGAATAAGCTTCGTGTCTATTTCTTCGTTTTCATAATTTGTTTTAACGTTGCCATGGTGACTGGTGCTGAAAAGAAACCTCGGTTTTCATGTTTATTGAGTCATTGAAGTGTAAACAGTTCTGGTTGTGTCAGTGTGAGCACCAAAACCTGATTCCCGATTAGATGTCAGGCTTTTATTTTTCATTATTTTAATGAATTAACGTAATTTCTGTAGACCTATTCTCATTTTATTGACAGAATGAATTATGCTGCACATTTCTGTGTGTTGTTGTTTTTTATAACTGATTATTGTTCATCTTTCATGGTGAGAGACGATTGTAGAATAAAGTTTGTCTGAATAAAAACAAAATATTAAAACCGTGAGGAAGTGAAGTCTTTGCCTACAGGTGTCAGAATCACTTTGAATGTGTGTGTAATAAATCTAATTCATATTTTTCACCTTTTTTATCTGTTTCTGTGGGGAAGGACTATTTCCAAAAATCTACTTCCTTTTTATTTCTACAAATGCCTTCAGAGTGAGACCTCGCACCTCTATGCGCTCTCTGACTCAGCTCAGTTAGCAGCCCGAGCTAATCCGGCTAACAGCTAACAGCTAACGGCTAGCTAGTGGCGCTATGATGGCGGAGCTGGTGCAGGGACAGGCCTCGATGAACCAGCCGGGGCTGAAGTCAGACGGCCTAGCCGATGTGTTACAGAGGGCCCGGCAGGTAACAACTCTACCGGGGTTCAGCACACATCCGTTCCGGGCCGAACCGGGTCATTTAGATCGAGCCAAAGCACTTTTATTCGAATTGAGCCGTGTTGAGCTGCCGCTGCTCCTAACTTATGCGCTCCGTCAACACACTCTCACACACACACTCACACTAGCATGCTAACTAGCTCGGAAAGCAGTTCGGAGTTGGACTTATGGCCGGTTTTGCACACTTTGTCCGAGCTGACACGGTCCGGGAGTTAGTTTAGGGGGAGTTTGTGGAGCTGTCACCCGGAGGGGAGCGCAGGGGGACCGGGGGGGAGCGGGACAGAAGTTTGGCCACACGTGTCACTGAGGGAGAGACAACCTGTTGGGCTGCGAGACAGAAGCACGGCGCGGAGACAGACGGGACGAGGACACGCTCAGGCGGGTTACTTTGCTGTGGTGAGCCGCACAGTGTGCAGGACAGGCCGGGGGACCGGGGGGAGAGCAGGGGGGACCGGGGGGAGAGCAGGGGGGAGAGCAGGGTGTTCACACTCAGTTAAAGCCTCTTCATATCAGAGCTGGACCCCCTCCCCCTCCTCCCCCTCCTCCCTTATAGGCTGCTGTTTACTGTAAGTTGGTTAGAAACTAGGCTGCGTTATGCAACAGCCTCAGAGCCATATACAGCCGGGTGGAGGTGTGTCTGCTGCCTATAGAGAGACAGACAGGTAGTCACACACACACAGGTCTGTGTGAGTGTGTGTGTGTGTGTGAGAGAGCTGCAGCCTGTCTCACTGTCAGCACTGTCTCATACACTGGAGTCAGTCTGAAGTTTGGTTCCTGCAGCTGCTTCACTCTCACTGAGTCTTATTTATTTTAACTCCACACACACACACACACACACACACACAGGCCACTACTCTGTGTGTGTGTGTGTGTGTGTGTGTGTGTGTCAGGTCACACGTTGAGTCTCGTTCACACTCATCATGTCAGCATGTCTTTGAGTTTCAGGTGCAACATGTGAGAGTTTTACTTTCGAGCCTGAACGTGCTCCTGTTCGTCCAACACGTCGCTGCTCTGTTGCAGTCATATCTACTGAAGTTAGCATGCTAACCAGCTAGCATCCGGCCTGTCCTTTCTCCTAAGTAGCACTACTCACTGCTAGCTGTACAGCTAACTGAGCTAGCTGGCTAAAAGCAACTACAGTCAGCAGTTAGCGGTGATATGCTGATTCTTACATATTGCACCTTTAAATATGTCAGAGTTTGTGTTGGGGGGCGTTCAGACCGACGGCGGCCCTGAATAACAACATGAGACACATCCAGGAAGTCCAGTGTGAGTCACAGATGATGAGTGTGAAGGTTTATCAGACACCAGAACTTTTCTCAGAGGTGAATATTGTGTTCGTTCTGAGGGTGAGGGGTTCAGATGCAGCTGGATGTGGTTAGCGTAGCTTAGCACAAAGACTGGAAGCAGGGGGAAACAGCTAGCCTCGCTCTGTCCAGTGTTCCCCTCTGAAAGTGTGTGAATGTGTTGTGACTCACTGAACTTCTTTCTGCAGCTGAAACATGTTAAATGCTTCAGTATCAGCTGATGCACGGTGATCCTCAGATGTGGTTTATCAAGTGTTGATGAGGCAGGAAACAGTTTAACATAAACTTTATGGTGTAAAAATACTGAACTTCAACAGATATTTAATCATTTAAAATCACCCGAGAACTTTCTCTGCATTAGTTTCTGTCAAAAACAAAAAATCTTCTTATAAAACATATTAAACAACATTTCGGCCGATACTCGTGTATCTGAGTCAATATCAGCTGATCATATCAGTCAAACGACATAACGATCGGGCTCCAATTAAAACTAACTACAGTTTATAAAAGATCTTTGGACAGCAGCCATTTTGTTGAACTGCAGACGGACGATCAGACTTGAACCAGTCAGAGCTGCACGATGATCGATGATCATTGATCAATGATCGATGATTGATCCAGAGAGAACAAGTTGCCGACTATCATCTGTGAAACATGAGACGTCTGATTCAGCTGCTTAGATGTGACGATTTGTTGCTCTTCATTCTGGTTGGTGACGATGAATCTTTAGGAAAACAGAAGTAACTTGAAGACTTCAGAAGATTTTACTTCTGCAAACTGTGACGAGCGTTTTAATGCTGCATAATTTATCATCAAGTTAAAGAAATGAACTCAAACACGTCGCTCTCAGTTCTTATTGCTCATCAGATCACGTCGGATCAAACAGAACTCCTCCTGACTCCACCAATCACAATCAGTCGTGATCAGCTTATCAAACAGGTTAGGCTCCTCCCAACCAATCTGGAAGTGATTGATTGTTTCTCCTCAAGTAGTGTCAGTATTGATCTTCAGCTTTAACTTCAGACATTTTATAGGTTAAACTATTAATAGTGAAAAACGCTGTCAGGTTAATCAATAATTAGAGCTCAGTCTCACTTTTATGGCACCGACTGAATCCATCACTCTGGATTATCAAATGATTTCGTGATTTATCCCACATTTTGAATTTGTGAGCAGTGAATTTTGGCGGCCTCAGTGAGCCAATAAGCACGCAGCTTGCTTGTTGTGCAGTGCTGCTGATTGGCTGTCTCACACATCCAGATCAGCTCAGAGAGACTGAATATTAGCTCGCGTTATAATGATATAATGTAAATAATCAGCTGCGTGTTGTTACGTTTGGAAACAAATCCGTCCCAGCAGCACCGACACGACTCGGAGGATCATCTGCATGGAGCCGATGCCCATATTAGGAAGTAACGTATTCGGATATTGATCAGTCAGGTGAAATACTCACATGAATGCATTGTTGGATGTGCTGATCAGAGACGGTAACAGGCAGGATATCAACACGTTACGTTACTGTTACTGATAAACATCTCTGATAGGCCAATATCATCCATCAGCTGATGTCAGACTGTGAACAGGACAGGTGTGAACAGGTGAGGCAGGTGCAGCTCCTCACATGTCACCACATGTCACGACATGTCGCCATGTCCCACAGAAGTATCACGATAGACGACGTCGCTCTGCGGCGAGACCGCAACGTTGTGGTGTTTCCTGTTGTTGTTGTTGTTTACTAGTTGTTGACTTGTTGTTTACTAGTTGTTGACTTGTTGTTGACTAGTTGTTGACTTGTTGTTGACTAGTTGTTGACTTGCTGACTTGTTTGTTTCTTTGGCACCATTTTCTCCAGCTTGAAACCTGAAATACTGCCGAGCTGGTTTTGTCACTTGTGTGTGTTGAAGTTCTGTGGGCCGCGTCATCAGAACCGCTCACCTGAAGTGACCTCACTAATATATTATATTATATATTATATAATATTCAAAATAAAAGCCTGAAGATGCTGTAGCAGCAGTTTGATATTGCAAAACTTGTCGCAGATGATGGAGAATATTTGGATATTTGGTAATACCTGATATCTGTCCCGGTCCATGTGAGGACAAGAACTGATCCGATTCTTCAGCACTCGTTGCCGAGACACAGAGGAGGTGTGACAGCCGACAGAAACACCGCGGAACAAAATGACATAAAAAGAATAAATTAAGTTAGAATACAAATATTACAGACAGGAATAATAATAATAATGTAGCTCAAATTATAATGTGCTGTTCTGTCGCTCTGTAACACAAAGTGAGTAAATAAATGTGATTATATGATTATATTAAAGCATCAACACTGTAAGTCCTGCAGGTGGTTATCAGCAAAGGTTTGTTGGACTTTTACCTCAAAGAAATGCAGAACAGAACACCGCGGTCCGACTGTTTGACTCTCTTCAGCTGATAGTTCATTAACATCTTTGTCTCTGCGGATGTTTTATGACTCTCGCTTCTTTTTGAGTATCGCAGCAGAAACGTCTCTGCAGCCCTCAAAGTCTCTTCTCGTAGTTTAACGGCAGAAAAGAGACGCAACAGAAAAACACTTGAACAGAACCATGTTCTGACTGGAGGTTTCAGTTTTGTAAAGCTCCTGAATGATGTCATCACTGTTGAAGCACGCTTCACATGTTGGTGTTGTGTCCTGGGATCGGTTCACACGGAGCAGCCGGGCCGGAGGACTGACCGGATCAGCACCACGGTGTTTGTTCACCAGGCTGCCTTCAGGAAGTAACCTGTGTGCATGAAACTGAAGAGACGCCTGCAAGGAACCTTATTAGGAAACTTCCTGGTGAGCCGGAGGAGGAAGAATCAGAATCTGATTTATTTGTCCCGCAAACGGGGAAATGTCTTCATCTCAGCAGCAGGACAGTTATATTGTGATAAACGATACCAGCTACAGTTCATTCATGATGATGAGTTCTGCTGGAATATCACCAACACAGTCTGACACGGGCCTGGACAGTATGAACAGAACCACCCTGTTCACTGAGCGACTGTCAACGGTCCATTTAAACTCACTTTGTTCTGAATGGGTTGATTTAACTTGTGATCTTGTCGGTCTTCTCAGTCTCGACCCGAGACTTGAGTTTAACTTGATTGTAGACTTGTTGGTGTTCTTGACTTAAACCTTCTTTTTAGTAACTCTGTGTACACAAACAATGTTCTCAGTGCTCGTGTTCATGTGTAGAGACCCTGGTGATGCTACCAGCAAAGTTTCATGTTGTGTCGAGACTTCTTACTGTTTTAAACAGAGAGATTTTGATGCTATCGTAGAAGTGCCCGTAGCACTCCCATTGAAAATGAGTTTGACCTTAAAATGAAAATGCGTTAAATCTTAAAAGTGCCTCTTTCATCGTAATTATGCTTTTACATGAAGGTTTGACTCATATTCAATCACAAATGAAGCCTCGGTTGCTTTTTGGTGAGAGTTTCACTTTAACCTTCAGTAATTTAGACTGACTTGAACACTTCCTGTTAGCTCAGTCGCTAACAGACAGTCACTCGTTAGCACTGAGCTTCTCATCCAACCAGGAGTTTGTTGTTGTTGTATCCAGATGTGACCGCTGTTTCTCTCTGTCATCAGATGGTGGGAAAGATGGGCGGAGAAGCCATGTCCCACCTCAACAGCTCCTCAGGAAGTGTCGAGCCTTCGCTGTACTACCCGGGCCAGAAACGACCCGGAGAGGACGGAGGTAAGAACAAACTGGGTGGAACCTTTAACACCTGAACATTTCCCCTTCAGCTAGAATCTTTAATGTAGCCCAGAACTTTCTACCCAACCAAGAACCTCAAACTTGAGCTAGAACCCACCGCCTAATCTAGAAGAACTTGATCAAGAACCTTGTCACCTGGGCCCACCTTTCCATTTAACCTAGAACAATATAAGAACCTTAACCTTTGACCTACCTCAGTGTTTCCCACAGAATCAGGACGTAGTTCTGGTGGTGCTGTCCAGCTGCGGTGCCGTAGAGCGTGCACGGTTTAGCACCGAGCTAACTTGGATGGGATAAAGAGTAATGGGGCGGATCTTCCGGCCCGGTTCTTCCGGCCCGGGGGTGCCCACACCTGTTTAGCTTGTGTGCTACTTTTAAAATGGCCGAGTCAAAATGATCTACCTACATAAAAATACTAAACATCTGTTTATTTATACATACACTGTACTTTATATAACACAATGCATAACTGATATATAGAGATAATGTAACTGTTGGTATTGTCACAGTGACAAACAGCCATCAGCACACAGTTCACACACCAGGAGCTGCTGCTGGTTTTCTACACAAAGTGTTTGAATGCCTGAAAAACGTCCTCCCCCCGCGTCCTCTTCTCTCCCCGCGTCTTCTCCCCTCGCGTCTTCTCTCCCCGCGTCGTCTCCTCTCCCCGCGTCTTCTCTCCCCGCGTCTTCTCTCCCCGCACCGTTCTCCCCCCGCGTCGTCTTCTCTCCCCGCGTCTTCTCTCCCCGCACCGTTCTCCCCCCGCGTCGTCTTCTCTCCGCGCGTCGTCCTCCCCCCGCGTCTTCTCTCCCCGCGTCTTCTCTCCCCGCGTCTTCTCCCCCCGCGTCGTCTTCTCTCCCCGCGTCGTCCTCTCCCCGCGTCGTCCTCCCCCCGCGTCTTCTCTCCCCGCGTCTTCTCTCCCCGCGTCTTCTCTCCCCGCGTCTTCTCCCCCCGCGTCTTCTCTCCCCGCGTCGTCCTCTCCCCGCGTCGTCCTCCCCCCGCGTCTTCTCTCCCCGCGTCTTCTCTCCCCGCGTCTTCTCCCCCCGCGTCGTCTTCTCTCCCCGCGTCGTCCTCTCCCCGCGTCGTCCTCCCCCCGCGTCTTCTCCCCCCGCGTCATCTTCTCTCCCCGCGTCGTCTTCTCTCCCCGCGGCGTCTTCTCTCCCCGCGGCGTCTTCTCTCCCCGCGTCTTCTCTCCCCGCGTCGTCCTCTCCCCGCGGCGTCCTCTCCCCGCGTCGTCCTCTCCCCGCGGCGTCCTCTCCCCGCGTCTTCTCTCCCCGCGTCTTCTCCCCCCGCGTCGGATCGGAGCCGCAACGCAGCGGACCGTATTCAGTGGAAATTGGGCCGACTCATTAGCCATTCTCATGGCTAACACACAAAGAAGCTAACATTAGCATTGGGCTAATACGAGCTACAAACGTAGCCAAGTTGGCAAACCTCACATATTTCATGAAAATAACAAATCCCCCTGAAACAAACAAATAATTACCTGTCCAACAGAAAGAGAGCAACCTCTGCATCACTGTTCAGGCCCTTCACATGCCCCAGTTGTCTCCTCCGCTCAAACGCAGCACCGATGTTGACTCGGTCCAACTTCTGTCTTTATCCAGAGCCTTTTTCGTCACAGCCTTTCCTGCCTCAAGCTTTCTTTTCTTTGCCTTTTTAGCGGGGTGAGCTGTTACAAGTAACGCTGGCTGCATTTTCTCTGCCATTGTAACCAAATGAACGTCTTCTCCTGCAACTCCGTATTTCTGCAGAGGAGTGTCTGAATATTTCCAGCATCAGTGAAACGTAACGTGTGCGCGCGGAGGAGGGAGGGACAGAACGAGACATGAAGGCATCTGACCAATCCGTGCTGCCCGGCCCGGACGGCACGGATTGGTCAGATTTTTCTCAGTCCTGCAGCTGCCACAGAGGTCCGATTATTTCCGTTCCTTTTTCTGAATACATAACGTGTTGACTACTCTCAGGATAGCAGGATCATTTCACCCAGTATAACAAAATGTGTTTGTGAACAACATTACAGACCCGAGCTTTAACTGTGATGTCAGCTCCCTCACCTTCCTCCTTCTCAGCTCGCTTCAGGGAAGTCGGTGTCGTTCATTTTTTTTTATGAGCAGTTTGAAAGTGCCTCTCATCATTTCCCTTCTTCAGAACAGTGATGATAAATCAGACAAACACACTTCGAAAAAGACAGTGAAGAAAAGTCCTCCTCCCACTCTGTGGTGTGTTCAGGGTTTTTACTTGGTCCAGCTGCCGCTCTTTTTTTTTTTTTTCTCTTAAGTATATTTTTTTGGCCTTTCAGGTTTTATTGACAGAACAGCTGAAGATCTGACAGGAAACAGGTTGGGGGGGGGGACTCGGGGCGGCTGCAGCGAGGACACAGCCTCTGTACACGGACAGATGAGCTAAAGGCCCCGCCCACTCATTATTTATATCTTGTGTTTTGCAGTAGCTAGCGAGTTTGCACATGCATGGTGACCCGTGACACGTCATTCAGGTGGCAAAGATTCAATTTTGTTTTTCAGAGATTCATTCATTGATTTTCTGCTACTTAATCTAAAAAAAAAATGTGGAATGTCATGTGATCTACCCGCACTACCTTTACGATCTACCCGTCGATGGCGATCGATGTATTGGGCGCCCAGTTCTACACTCTCAATGTTTTTGGACCGAATTGCCCAAATTTTGACAGTAAAACATTTCAGGAGGTTGTGAGGTTTTTATGACCGTTTTACAGACGCGTCTTTCCCAATGATGATGTCATCACATGATGATGTCATCACCCAGCTCGGCCACCACAAAATGTCTTCGAGCCCTGGAGCTCTTTGTGGGGTTTGATCTCCACAATGAGGTCGGCCATCTTCTCTGCAGAGGAAGTTACGATCAAGCCAACTGCCTTCAATAGTCCTCCGCCTCTTCTTCGTTGGTTTTAGTGGCAGACTTTAAACCACACCGCCATCCGATTTCTCGGGAGTATCTGACATCATGAGGTTCACTGACGGCTGCTGTCTTCAGTGAGAGAGAACGAGACGCAGCTCCTGAAATACAGAATCAATACGTGGCGGACCGCCAAAGATGCATTAATGTGTGGGAAACACTGTACCTAACCTACACACACCGTCTACACACACCGACTACACACACCGACTACACACACCGTCTACACACACCGTCCACGCCAGGGTGAATTTGGTCAGGGGCCAGATTTTTTTCAAGTGAGTCCTCAGGGGGCCGAATTACACTTTCGGCCTGAAAGACCAAACACTGACTCAACACATGGATATGCTGCTTGAAATTATTCATGAAGGCCTACACGTCAAAAACAAACTTCACTGGCACCACAATAGCCTCACAATGACATAGCAGCATAAAGCAAGTTACCCTCTAAAAACATAACATTGTCCTATCCATGCAAGTAGCCTGCATTTATAAATTAGAAATGCAACAAAATAGACTAGGTGCCAACAAAACACATTTCCTATAAATAACACAAGTGTAAACTGTAAATTACTGTGATCATATTTATTGAAGGCTTGCACATGAAAACATGCCAGTGCATAATTAGGCCAAGTAGGCCTAAACGAGTCACAGAAAGTAAGTGCCAGAATAAAGTAATCCAACAATAGGCCAAGTGACATAATATCCGGTAGGAATTAGTAAAACAAAAAGGTTCTTGAAAAAATAGCCAAATATGACCCATCTTAAAACATTACATTGGCTCAATAACAGATGGCACATTAACTTTGCCAGTTATCGCCAGTAAACTCCAGCCCACATTTCCACACACCCATGCTATGGCACTAGCCTGCTGTACAGCTTACATCAGTCAACCCCAACCCCTTTTATTCTCTCCAGCCCATATCACACAGGATTATGATACATTGGGAGACAAGCTTACTTCAGCTACATTTTACTTGTAGAAGCCAGACACTTTAACTTTTACCAGCTTGTGCATATCGGGGGACAGGTTCTGGGCAGTGGCTATTTTCATAACGTCACTGAGATGTCCGTGCGTCAGACGATTACACAGTTTCAATTTATTAATATTCATCACGGAAAAGGCCTGCTCACATAAATATGTTGCCCCAAACATGCAAAGTATTTTACCTGCAAAGGCCGTGATAACTGGGTACTCTGGACACCGCAGCTGGACAGCACCGCCAGAACTACGGCCTGGTACTCTACAAGGATTGGTAGAATGATTCGACTGCAACAGATGCGTACTTTTCCTTCAACAGCGCGCAACACTGCAGTTCTATCAGTTCCATTTGCGACGCCTCTGGGACCTCGGAAGCGTCCGTCGTGAATGGAGAGCAAAAAAGCGAAAAGTCCTTTTCCAGTTCACTGTAAACCGTGAATTGATTGTCAAATTCATGCATGAGTCCAGCAAGCAGGTTAGCATACTTGTCCATACTCTGATGATTGACAGGCAGAGTGTTAGACAGGGGAAGTGGGCTGCATTGCACTTGCAGAGCTGCGTCTTCCATAACGCAAGTTTACTTTGAAACGCACGGACACTATCGTAATACTCAATGACGAGTTTGTTGCGGCCTTGCATATTAACATTCAAGACATTTAGGTGTTCGGTAATGTCCACTAAAAAAAGCAAGGTCCCTGGTCCATTCTGGGTCGTCTAATTCCACCACAGGCTTCCCTTTACCCTGCATGAACTCGGCTATCTCTGTGCGTAATATGTAGAAATGTTTGAGCACAGCGCCTCGGCTCAACCAACGCACATCGGTGTGATAGGGAAGGCCATGATGAATGTCAAAAGCGTCAAATTGCCTATGGTTAAGTCCTCTGGCTCTGATCAAATTCACAGTGTCAATAACAACATGCATAACATGGTCCATTTTCAGACTCTTGCAGCACAAAGCCTCTTGGTGCAGTATACAGTGAAAGTTCCAGAATACCTGCTCTGGATTAGCCACATGCACCTTTTCTCTCAACTTCACAACCACTCCGGCCTTTCTTCCTATCATAGAAGGTGCACCGTCGCTGGCCACACTGACAGCGCGACTCCAGTTCACCTCCAGATTGTCCAGGGCCCCGACAAGGCTAACAAACACGTCGTTAGCTGTGGTGGTGTCTGTCATTGGCACAACAGAAACAAACTCCTCACTGACATTCAGGGAGGCATCCACTCCGCGAATAAATATCGCTGATTGGGCTACATCAGTCACGTCAGTGCTCTCGTCGAGAGCAATAGAGAATGCGATGAAGGACTTAACCTTGTCTTTTAGTTGACTCTTCAAATCCCCAGAAAGTTCTTCAACTCTCTCCGTCACTGTAGGCCTCGATAAGCTTATAGCTAAAGCTAAAGCTTGTCGCTTGTCAGGCCACACTAGCTCGGCTGCCTTTTGCACGCAGGTCTTGACGAATGCACCCTCTGAGAAAGGCTTGGATGCCATTTCCCAAGCGATGATGTAGCTTACCATCACTGCCCCTTAAAATGAAATAAAATATGTAGTTATAACGAAATTGAGACACTACTCTTTCAGAAACAGTGCAGTAAAAATAAAAAGGAAGAGTTGAAGAAGATATGTATAAAAATAAAACGAACCTTCATGTGTATCTCGACATTTGGAGAATACGGCTTGCTGTTTCTGGAGGGATGATGCTAGCTCGTTTAGCTTTTGAGTCCTACGTTGCCCTGCGTACTCGCTGTACTTCTCGGCGTGGGTCTCATAGTGTCGTTTGATATTGTACACACATCGTCTACCATCTACACACATTGTCTACACACACACCGTCTGCACACCATCTACACACACCGTATACACACATCGTCTACACACCGTCTACACACCGTCTACACACACCGTCTACACACATCGTCTACACACATCGTCTACACACCGTCTACACACACCGTATACACACATTGTCTACACACACACCGTCTACACACCATCTACACACACCGTATACACACATCGTCTACACACCGTCTACACACCGTCTACACACACCGTATACACACATCGTCTACACACCGTCTACACACCGTCTACACACCGTCTACACACCGTCTACACACACCGTATACACACCATCTACACACACCGTATACACACATCGTCTACACACCGTCTACACACACCGTCTACACACATCGTCTACACACATCGTCTACACACACTGTCTACACACCATCTACACACACCGTCTACACACACACCGTCTACACACATCGTCTACACACACCGTCTACACACACACCGTCTACACACATCGTCTACACACACCGTCTACACACACACCGTCTACACACATCGTCTACACACATCGTCTACACACATCGTCTACACACATCGTCTACACACACTGTCTACACACCATCTACACACACCGTCTACACACACATCGTCTACACACATCGTCTACACACACCGTCTACACACATCGTCTACACACATCGTCTACACACACTGTCTACACACCATCTACACACATCGTCTACACACACCGTCTACACACATCGTCTACACACATCGTCTACACACCGTCTACACACACCGTCTACACACATCGTCTACACACACTGTCTACACACCATCTACACACACCGTCTACACACACACCGTCTACACACACCGTCTACACACATCGTCTACACACACTGTCTACACACCATCTACACACACCGTATACACACACACCGTATACACACCGTCTACACACACCGTCTACACACATTGTCTACACACACACCGTCTACACACACACCGTATACACACCGTCTACACACATTGTCTACACACACACCGTCTACACACATCGTCTACACACCGTCTACACACACACCGTCTACACACATTGTCTACACACACACCGTCTACACACATCGTCTACACACCGTCTACACACACACCGTCTACACACACACCGTCTACACACACACCGTCTACACACACATCGTCTACACAAACACCGTCTACACACCGTCTACACACCGTATACACACATCATCTACACACACATCGTCTACACACAACGTCTACACACATCGTCTACACACACACCGTCTACACACCGTCTACACACCATATACACACATCGTCTACACACACATCGTCTACACACAACGTCTACACACATCGTCTACACACACACCGTCTACACACCGTATACACACCGTATACACACATCGTCTACCATCTACACACATTGTCTACACACACACCGTCTACACACATCGTCTAGCATCTACACACATTGTCTACACACACTGTCTACACACACACCGTATACACACCGTCTACACACATTGTCTACACACACCGTCTACACACACCGTCTACACACACACATCTACACACACACACACATCTACACACATGTCTACACACATCGTGTATACACTGTCTACACACACACACACATCTACACACATGTCTACACACATCGTGTATACACACCGTCTACACACACCGTCTACACACATCGTCTACACACACCGTCTACACACACACACCGTCTACACACATCGTGTATACACACCATCTACACACATCGTCTACACACATCGTCTACACACATCGTCTACACACACCGTCTACACACACACACGTCTACACACACCGTCTACACACATCGTCTACACACACCGTCTACACACACCGTCTACACACACACACGTCTACACACACCGTCTACACACACCGTCTACACACACCGTCTACACACATCATCTACACACACCGTCTACACACACCGTCTACACACATCGTCTACACACACCGTCTACACACATCGTCTACACACACCGTCTACACACATCGTCTACACACACCGTCTACACACATCGTCTACACACACCGTCTACACACACCGTCTACACACACCGTCTACACACACCGTCTACACACACCGTCTACACACATCGTCTACACACACCGTCTACACACACACACCGTCTACACACATCGTGTATACACACCATCTACACACATCGTCTACACACATCGTCTACACACATCGTCTACACACATCGTCTACACACACCGTCTACACACATCGTCTACACACACCGTCTACACACATCGTCTACACACACACACGTCTACACACATCGTCTACACACACACACGTCTACACACATCGTCTACACACACACACGTCTACACACACCGTCTACACACACACACGTCTACACACACCGTCTACACACACCGTCTACACACACCGTCTACACACACCATCTACACACTGTACGGTACAAACACACCACACAGTGTAATGTGACGTGTGTGTTAGTGAGTCTGTCAGTGTGACTGCAGCTAATCTCTGTTTCTCTGTCAGTAGGCAACCAGCTAGCAGCCATGGGACATCAGAGGTACGAGCAGCAGTTCATATTGATCACACACACACACACACACACACACACACACACAGCAGATAATGAGGTGTGTTCAGCATCATCGTCTTGTTTGCAAATACACATCAGTGTGTTGGTGTGAAACCAGAGATAAGTGTTTATAGATCCGTCCTCCTACAGTCATCATCATAATCACTTATTGACACACACACACACACACACACACACACACACACACACACACACACAGTGGTTGTGGGTTTTCTGTGTGATCAGGATGTTAATGTGTGTGTGTGTGTGTGTGTGTGTGTTGCAGCAGGGTAATCACAGAGGATTACAAGGTTCCCGACAGGATGGTGGGCTTCAGTGAGTATGACCTGCGACCTCTCGCTGCTTCCTGCTGCTGCTCAGGTGTTGACAGCAGCTGATTCTCAGTTTATCTTAACTTTATATAATCTTCCTCTTTTCTGTCAATTCCGACTGATTTTTTTGATCCAGAACCTGAAACAGAACTTCTTATAGAACAGTTGATCTTTACCCTGATCATCTACAGTTTACCTGATCCAGAACCTTCAGTCTGAACCGAAGCTAGAACATTGATCCAGAACCTTCAGTCTGAACCGAAGCTAGAACATTGATCCAGAACCTTTTCACCGACTTCAGATTCTTCCAACAAGCCTAGATTCTTTCAGACCCACCACAGTCCATCATTCTAACCAGAACTGTTCTGAACCCCGATCCTTGGACCTTTAGACCTGACCCAAAAGCTTTTCAGCTGACCTGGATTCCAGCCCGACTCCAGGCAGTAAAATGACTAACTTTAAGTTCAGACCAAAGGCGTAAAAAGAGGAAAAAGATCCCGGAAGTCATTCATTGTGTATTGGGAGCCAGACGGACACGGAGGGAACCGTGGAAAAGGCGGATTAGGAGGAATAAAAAGTTTAAAATCCTCCAACTTTATGTAACGAGCTATGACGCGTCTTGGTGGAAAAGGTGGAACAGCCATGCGATAACCAATGGGGATGTCCCGTTCTGCTGTCGTCCCTCGGTCAGGTCGGTCCCAGAGAAACACCCGCGTAACTTTGTTTCCTACCAAACATTCGTTCTGAGGTGGCGCTGGAAATGTTGATTGCTGCTGTAGCAGAACACCCGTCCTCTACGATTTGACCCTGTTCGCGTATAGGGATAAAGTTTGGATCGGGCTCACAGCCCGAGGATAGTCGGGTCGGGCTCGGGCTCGGGCAGAGAATCTAATCTCTAATATGGATAATTAAAGACGGCCGATGCGTGGAGGAAGGTCGCTCTAGTCGTTGGTTTGCCTGGTGAGCTTTTAATTGTGTAATATGTTTGTAAGAAAGGAGAGAAATTATTGCATACTAGCGTTGCAACGTAGCATGCTAGCATGCTATTTAATGACTTTATCAAGTAACTTTCCGTGATCAACGCTGTCGGTAAATGGATGGGCTGCTACAGCAGTAGTTGTGTGGTGGTGTTTAACACAAGTGGCGTGCGGGCCCTTTAAATTTAGAAGCAAGAACGAACGGGGTGACTTAAGCGACTTAGGTGGAGTGGACAAGGCGGATTTTCCCCTTTGTGCGCTTTCGGTCTGAACGCACAGTAACAGGGACACTAAAGACGACCCGACCGTCAAGATGACGAAGACAGACTGATTTCTCTCGTCTCCTCCTGCAGTTATTGGACGAGGAGGTGAACAGATCACCAGGATCCAGCTGGAGTCCGGCTGCAAGATCCAGATTGCTGCAGGTGAGACTGTTTGCAACCTCTTTCTTCTGGATCAGGGGTCAGACACCAGAACCACCAGCGTGTGTGGAAATACTGAACATGAGTAACTGTGTGTGTGTGTGTGTGTGTGTGTGTGTGTGTGTGCAGACAGCGGAGGGCTGATGGAGCGGCCATGTTCTCTGACTGGGACTCCAGAGAGCATCGAGTGAGTTACTAAACATCCGTCTTGGCCTCATCTGATGACATCACCTCCACCTGTAGCTCACCTCCTGTGTGTGTGTGTGTGTGTGTGTATTAATAGGCAGGCAAAGCGTCTCCTGGTCCAGATCGTGGATCGCTGTAGAAACGGTCCGGGTTTCCACGGCGACGGGGATGGTGGAGCCTCCGTGCAGGAGATGCTGATCCCGGCCAGTAAGGTGGGGCTGGTGATTGGCCGGGGTGGAGACACCATCAAACAGCTGCAGGTAGAGTGATGACAGGTGGTGTCGGGAGAGCTTCACCTGCTGCACCTGTGGACCTGCTGACCCGTCTGCTGTTTGTGCTGTTTGTCAGGAGAGAGCAGGCGTGAAGATGATGATGATCCAGGACGGTCCGATGCCGACGGGAGCCGACAAACCTCTCCGCATCTCTGGAGACCCGTACAAAGTGCAGGTACACACACTTCCTTCAGACTGAGCTCTGATTGGATGCTGCAGAAGAGTACACACACACACGCACACACACACACTATTTATTAACATGCTGTACTTCCTGTTGACCTCCTCGTCTCGTCTCCTCCTTCAGGCAGCGAGGGAGTTGGTGTTGGAGGTGATCCGGGAGAAGGACGGAGACTTCAGGTCAGGACGCAACGACTTCAGCGCCCGACTGGGAGGAACCAACCTGGATGTACGACACACACACACACAAAACACACACACAGATTGTTAGCATTTGTTAGCTGCTAGCATGTTTGAGCTTCCCTTTGGATCACTATTAAAAAGGAACATTCATGTCTAGTCTGTCCCTCTGCAGGTTCCTGTTCCCCGGTTTGCTGTCGGCATCGTGATCGGCAGGAACGGAGAAATGATCAAGAAGATCCAGAATGATGCCGGAGTCCGAATCCAGTTTAAAGCAGGTCTGTTTCCACCAGTGAATCCAGATTAAACCAGTATGATCCAGATTAGACGCTGCTGAACCGACTGACCTCTGACCTCTCTCCAGATGATGGCATCAGTCCAGAGCGTGTTGCCATGGTGATGGGTCAGCCAGACCGCTGTCAGCATGCTGTCCACCTCATCAATGAGCTCATCCAGACTGCACAGGTAACACACACCCACAGAGACACACACACACACACACACACACACACACACACTGAACTCTGATGTTCACGGGACTTTATTTTGTGTGTTTTGATTCTGAAGGAGCGTGATGGTTTTGGCTCCGCCCTGCGGGGTGGGAGGGTCAGAGGTCGTGGTGATTGGACTATGGGCTCTCCTGGACCGCTACAGGAAGTCACCTACACCATCCCTGCTGACAAGTGTGGCCTGGTCATCGGCAAAGGTAGGAGAGGAGATGAGTTTGATGAGGGATGGTAAAATATTCCCTCTGTGTTCCAGAGACTGAAATGAACATGTGACGCTGCTCTGGCGACAGCAGCCGCCCAGACTGAAGCGTCTGACGAGTGAAGCGGGAGGGTTACACGTTGACTTTAATCAGTCGTGCTTCAGCATCAGAGTCGATCAGTGTGACGATGATGTGTGACGAGGCTGCTCTGCTGTGAAACATCCTGTTCATCACACAGTTGTGTCTCTCTGTGGCTTCAGTGTTTGTGCAGAATGCTGTAATGTGTTGATTCAGCTGGCATTGCTAACAGCGGCTAATCCGGCTAGCACTGTTTTCTCTGACTTGATGTACTGGAGCGGGTCAACATGAGTATGATGTCATGGCCGCTCAGGGTCTATCAATCACGCAAGACAAAAGAGGTAGTTTGATTTTCCTCCTGACGCAGTGAGGCATCATGGGAGCGCGACTGAATATTGTGAATAAATTCAGTACAGGTTCCTGAACAACACCGATTTCAGGATCCTGTCAACAAAAGATTATACACAACATACAGGGGCTGATTGTGGTGATGCACAGGGAGTAACCTGGACTCAGCGCTGGAGGCGGAGCCCCGTTCATTCCTGTGCAAGCTGCTCAGTGGAGCAAGCCAGTAAAGCTCGACGGGCCCGCTTCTGAAAATACTCTTTACTGGTGCGGCACTTCCTAAATGTTGATCCAGCGTTTTACAGACGCTTCTTCACAATGTCAGCTGACAGGAAACGTGTTTTTGGGCCGCAGTGCATCACGTGATGATGTAATGACACAGTTTGACCACCAGGAGAACTTTCTTCACAGCCTGGCGCTGTTCGTGGAGGTTGGTGTAACTTTGTGTGTATGTTGCAGGCCTGGCATCCAATCACCATGCTAATGTACCATGCTAATGTACCATGCTAATGTACCATGCTAACCGGCTCGCTGATGCTGAGGTGCTGAAATCTGGAATCCAACGACGAGTCATCAATACTCGGTGGTATCGAAGCCGTTTGTCTTTATGCTGACGGGAAACGTTTTATTCACGCTGCTTTCAGTCACGTCAGTTAACATCATGCCAGTTCATTCTAGTGAAATAGTCGTAGCATAACATTAGCTGATGTTATATTAGTGTAGCGCTAACGCCCTCGTTCGCATGTACGTCTGAAGAAGCGGCTTCAGAACGAGCAGCAAACAGCAGCGATGGTCACAAACTGTAGATACAATATTCAGTCTGATCTCAAAGTGTTCCACACGGAAACACAACAATTACGTTGATTAAAAATGTCTGCCGCATTAAAGAAACAAAACCTGCTGAACGTCACTCGCCTCAGTTTTCATCACCTGATCCAAACACTGAAAGTCCTGATTCAGAACGTGTGTGTGTGTGTGTGTGTGTGTGTGTGTGTGTGTGTGTGTGTGTGTGTGTGTGTATTTGTGTGTGTGTGGAGGTCAAGAGGGTGGAGCAGCAGCTTCCAAAATAAAAGCAGCAGAAGAAAGAAATGTCAAGTGCTGAATGTTTAGACACCATATGGTGTGTGTGTGTGTGTGTGTGTGTGTGTGTGTGTGTGTGTGTCTGGTGCTCTATTGTTTGTCAAGACTTTCTATTGGACGATACTGATGAATGTGCCTGTGTCACACACACACACACACACTCCACTTAAGCATGTTGTTCACAAATATCTTAAACCAGATTATTTTTAATTTCTTAATAAACGTTTAAATAAAAAATGAAATGATGAATATTTGAATAGAGCTGAAGGAGAATCAGTTTGTTAACGACGATCTGTGGAGCAGTTTTTGACTCATCAGCTGATTATTCAGACGATAATGTGTCAGAAATGACATGTAAATATTACATATGATGAAAACATTCAGATACACTCGCTCTCCTTCTTTAACCTCATAAAAGGTCTATTAACAGCCTCTTCATTTGGTTAACAAAGAGTTAATGAGGAGGAGGAGCAGGAGCAGCAGGAGGAGCAGCAGGAGCAGCAGGAGGAGGAGGACTGACTGCCTCAGACTTCTGACTAAAGCATAAAAGATTTAGCATCTTGTTTTCTGTTGTTGGTCAAATTTGACTTTAATATTCAGATAATTTTATGGACTTGCTGTGAAGATTTCTGCCTCCCAACGATCTCTGCTCATGTCATGCTCCAGGTGAGCTGCCGGGCTCCAGGTGAGCTGCCGGGCTCCAGGTGAGCTGCCGGGCTCCAGGTGAGCTGGTGAGCTGCTGGGCTCCAGGTGAGCTGCCGGGCTCCAGGTGAGCTGGTGAGCTGCTGGGCTCCAGGTGAGCTGGTGAGCTGCCGGGCTCCAGGTGAGCTGGTGAGCTGCCGGGCTCCAGGTGAGCTGGTGAGCTGCCGGGCTCCAGGTGAGCTGGTGAGCTGCCGGGCTCCAGGTGAGCTGGTGAGCTGCCGGGCTCCAGGTGAGCTGCCAGGCTCGAGGTGAGCTGGTGAGCTGCCAGGCTCCAGGTGAGCTGCCAGGCTCCAGGTGAGCTGCCAGGCTCCAGGTGAGCTGGTGAGCTGCCGGGCTCCAGGTGAGCTGCTGGGCTCCAGGTGAGCTGGTGAGCTGCCGGGCTCCAGGTGAGCTGGTGAGCTGCCGGGCTCCAGGTGAGCTGGTGAGCTGCCGGGCTCCAGGTGAGCTGGTGAGCTGCCAGGCTCCAGGTGAGCTGCCGGGCTCCAGGTGAGCTGCCGGGCTCCAGGTGAGCTGCCGGGCTCCAGGTGAGCTGCCGGGCTCCAGGTGAGCTGGTGAGCTGCCGGGCTCCAGGTGAGCTGGTGAGCTACCAGGCTCCAGGTGAGCTGCTGGGCTCCAGGTGAGCTGGTGAGCTGCCAGGCTCCAGGTGAGCTGGTGAGCTGCCGGGCTCCAGGTGAGCTGCTGGGCTCCAGGTGAGCTGCCGGGCTCCAGGTGAGCTGGTGAGCTGCTGGGCTCCAGGTGAGCTGCCGGGCTCCAGGTGAGCTGGTGAGCTGCCGGGCTCCAGGTGAGCTGCTGGGCTCCAGGTGAGCTGCCGTGCTCCAGGTGATAATGAAGATGACAACAAACTGCGGATGGATCAGTGTTTGGTTTAATAAAGTGTTGATAAGATGCAGCTTTTATTGAGCAGCCAGCTGTAGTCTGAATATTAGGGCTGGGTATCACCAGGTACCTCGCGATACGATACTATCACGATATTTTGCCCACGATAATGATAATATCGCGATACAGCGATTCTGCGATAATCGATATATTGCAAGAAATTTCATCCACGGTACATCATGATATCTGTCACTGAAGAAATTCAGAATTTATTGACTGCACTGAATCCATTTCACATGAATGACAGCCAAGTAAACAAAGAGTATATTGCACAGTGTCTCTTCTTAACACACACACTGACTACAGCTATCATTAAATATCTATATGTGTGGGTTTCAGAGCTACTTAAACCATTTTTTAAATTTGATTTGGTTGTATAGCTATGTTTGAATAAAGATAAAGCTGTTCTCCGAAGAGGGGTGGTGGGCCAAAAAAAAAAAATATTAAAAAAAAAAAAGAAAAAAAAATTTAAACATTTTTAAATATCGATATTTGGCACCAGTGTATCGATAATGTACCTCAGGACGAAATATCGCGATATATCGTAGTATCGATATTTTGGCACACCCCCACTGAATATATGAAGGACTTTCTGAATGACAAGTCGCCATGTGCCGTGATATCGATCATATATTGATCATATATCGATGATTGAGGATGCTGTACGCTGAGACGTGAGGCAGGTGGAGGTTCTCACCTGTGATATCAGCCGTGTTGTAGCTGACGAGCTGCAGGCTGACATGAACACCTGAACCGGGGACAGGTTACCCTCACACACACTTCCTCTGGTCATGTGACCGGAGGGGCGGCTGAGGCTCAGTGGTAGAGCCAGCATCTTGTTATCTGAAGGTTGCTGGTTTGATTCCCTGGTCTGCATGTTGAAGTGTCTTTGAGTAAGATACTGAACCCCAGACTGGTTCTGGTGTGCTGGTCTTGCATGGCAGCCGCCACCATCAGTGTGAGAATGAATGTATGAATTACTGTCAGTCACTTTGGACAAAAGAGTCTGATAAAGGCCCTAAAATGTAAATGTGAATGTGACCACGGTGCATTGTGGGTAATGTAGGCACCAGGTGTGAGGACCAGTGTGATTCTCCTAGATACTGTCGGATTTGTTATGGACCGTAAAAAGAACCAGAGACATCTCCTGTCTGCTTCCTTTATAAAACCTGTTGCCTACAATACCCACAATGCAACTGAGCCACTGAATGACAAGACTGAAGTGCTGCAGTTTTTCACTTAATGAACTTCAAAGACCTGCGGACACTCTGATGTGACCTGTGTGTTTGTAGGAGGAGAGACCATCAAGAGTATTAACCAGCAGTCTGGAGCTCACGTGGAGCTGCAGAGGAACCCTCCGCCCTCCACCGACCCCAACACCCGGGTCTTCACCATCAGAGGCACCGCCCAGCAGATGGACCTGGCCCGCCAGCTCATAGACGACAAGATCGGGGTACACGAGCCGCCCGCCGCTCAGCATCAAGTTCAGAGGAAACATTTCACAGAGCAACGTGTCGCCATTAAACACACATCAGTAACAGTGTGCTGGTTTACACCAAACTCCACTCAAACATCAGGCGATTTAAGAGACTGATTCACTGACAAAACATTTAACTTCCAACCTCCTAAAGCTGAGCTTCACTGGTTCACACTTTACATACACACATGCTGTAGATGCTGATATGTTAAGGTGGTATGACACACGGCAGCAGATTTAAGGTGGAATGTTACAAAACAAGACGACTGAAACTGAACATGTGTGACTTTGTCCTCTCCTCTTCAGGGTTCAGGTATTATGAGTAATGGAGGTTTTGGCTTCAGTCCCTTCACCCAGGGCCCGGCTACACACCAGAAGTAAGAGACACACACACACACACACACACACACACACACACACACACACACACACAGCCAAACATTTCAGCACATTACTGAGCAGCAGGAGTAAATAAATGAGTAGATATGAAGTGTAATTTATGTGGTTGTGTTGGTAGATGTTGTGTACGTGTTGCCTCGCTGTGTGTGAGAGTGTGTGTACACTGCAGTGTGTGTTTTATTGATTTGTGTATGTGTGTGTGCGCAGCTGTGGCAGCGGTCAGACCTTCCTGACTGGAGTTTGGGGAAACACCTACCAGACCAGCTGGCAGAACCCTGGACAACAAGACCCTGGTAACACACACACACGCACACACGCACACACACGCACACACACGCACACGCACACACACACACGCACGCACGCGCACACACGCACGCACACACGCACGTGCACACACACACGCACACACACTCCATAGAAGTCAAAACAGGTGCTGTGAAAGTCAAGAATCATAGATAGAAAAATACAAAATTACAGTATTTACATTGTCAGTGTAGTCAGTGTTCAGGTGTTACACACACACACACACACACTTGAGTTTGAGTGCAGCAGTTGAGACTCTTTGTGTGTGTGTGTGTGTGTGTGTGTGTGTGTGTGTGTGTGTGTAGGTCACAGTTTGGCTCAGACAGGACAGATGGACTACTCTAAAGCATGGGAGCAGTACTATAAGAAGCTAGGCAAGTCCACACACACACACAGACACACACACACGAAGAGACACACACACACACACACAGACACACACACACACACACACACAGGCAGTGAGTGTTGATGTGAGCGCAGTGAGACAGTGTGTGTCCCGTCTGTCTGATCATCGTGACGTTCACTTCATGAACTCGGGTCGTTTCGTTTCCTGCTGATAAATCAACTCGTCTGCAGTTCAGACATGAAGAACCGTTCTGGTTCTGGTCGTGTTGCTGCTCATGTTGTCTCGAGGACGCTCGTCGTCCTTTAATCTCATTGGTTCCACGACACTAAATATCTTCTGCTACGAGCCAGTAAAGGTTCAGCACCTCCTCTCCGGGAGTCCACTGTATGTGAAGTGGTGGTCCTCTCAGGTCCTGATCCGATCTGCAGTAACTGTTCTGAGTTCAGACTTGTGTCTGTTTCTGTGTATTTGTAGGTCAGCAGAACCAGCCTCAGAGCTTGATGACAGACTACAGTAAGGCCTGGGAGGACTACTACAAGAAACAAAGTACGACTCCCGTCTGTCACTGCATCAGTATGAATGTACTGTTGATATCAGCACGGAGCAGACGCAGCATGATGTCACACATCAGAACCACAGTGACACGTCAAAGCTAACTGAAGCTCTCGTCTTATTAACAGAACTCAGAGACTATTAAAGTTAAAGGTAGAATCAGTAGGATTTGTCCCAGCTGTTCCTGAACGCACCACAAAGACAGTTGATTGTTGAGTCTCATTCCCAGGACGTCAAATAGACACATGTTGGGTTGGTAAAGCGTCCCGAGCAGCAACAAAGAGAGAAAATCAGAAACTCTCTGCAGATACGAGACACTAACACGCCTTTTCTCCACATTCCAGTCTCCCTCTCTGTCTGTTTACGCCTTCTTACTGCTTTTACGTCTTTGTCTCGTCTCGCTGCGTCTGATTGGTCCACATCAGTCTGCTGATGGTGGGAAATAACAAGAATCCAGAATTCACCTCAGATGCATCAAACTAAAGTAACGAGGCTGTTCTGAAGCTGTGAGGAGGAGAAAGTTCACATGTAGAGAGGAGAAGTCACACAGATACTCAGAGTACACAGACAGGAAACATGTACTGAAGGAGAGTAACTGAGTATTTGTACTTTGTTCTGTTTCCTGCTGAAGACGAGCAGTGAAATCTGTTTCTGTGTCGATGAATCGTTTCAGAATCCAGCAGATGAAGAAACACGATTCAGTTAGTTTATTGTGAAAAACGTTGGTCATTTTCACATGATGACATCATCTCGTAACAGTTTGTTTTCTATCATGAGACTTTTGATCATTTTCAGACTGTTGTCACTGTGAACATCTGCTTTTCTCTGTCAAGTGAGAAATATGTCACATTAACGTATAAATGACGTCAGCAGGCAGATTATTATTATTATTATTATTATTATTATTGTTGTTGTTGTTGTTATTTTAACGTGGCGGCAGAAAGACGCGAGCGGCGACACCTGGAATGATGATGTTGGATTAAAATGACTGAGTGCTGGTGTCTGTTTGTCTGCAGGTCAGTCGTCTCAGCAGAGTTCGGTGCCGGACTACTCTGCAGCGTTAGCAGAATACTACAGACAGCAGCCCTACCTGTGGAACCCCGCCCAGATACAGGTAACACACCTGCAGCAGGTTCTGCTCTGAGGCTGGATGTTCTGCTCCTCCAGGAGGCAGGGCTTTATTTCCTGACCCGTACAAACCATCAGATAGGAGTTTAATTAAATCATTTGAGCAATGATGTCATTTCCTGTCTCTTCAGGATCACTAGAGGCTCCTCCCTCACCGGTGAAGGCCTCGGATGGTCGTCGACGGCAACCGAATCGGGGTTTCCTAGCAACGCTCTGCCGCTTCCTCCTTCCTTTTGTAGAGAAAAACTAAGGATTAACTGAAATCACGAACTCTTTTCTTTCTGTTTTTTAACCTTACAAAGTTGATATTTTGTCGGGCAAATTTTTTTGGACTAGCCTCGGGTCTCCACCGCGTAGACCTGGTTTTTCTTTTTGTTTTGTTTTTTATCAAACTTGAACTTAAAGATGTATCAGTGTGGCTTTGAACAAAAAAAATCCAGTATAATCTATATTTTGTCTAGTTTTATTTTCCAATAAGAAAACGGTATAAGGCTTAGCAGTCTTGAGTAAGAAAATCAGATATTATTATTATTTTGTTTATGATAATGTTTTAAAGCATGCGTCAGATTGTGTGTTGACTCTCAGTTATTTTTTTTTTATTTTGGCATAGAAATATTTTAATAGCGTCAGATGGAAATTTAATGTTTTACCGTCAGAGACAAAAACTGTTTTTTGTACTAAATTTGTGCTCGCTGGGTCTGTTTGTTCTCCATCTAATTTTACCTGTTAAGTCGCCATCTTGGAGGTGCAATGACGCGTTTATTGTTTTCTGGTTTGATGATAGTTCTTACACCTGTATCTCTATAGTGATTCTTTAGTTTTTATGATGTAATGATGAATAAATGACGATTTATATTGAGTTGTCTAAAGCCAGATCTCTCTGTGGTCAAACACTCTGTGTCCTCCACAGGATGTAACTCCAGCCGGCACCACCTTCCCCACCTCAACTTTCAGTACAAAAAAACGGGGAAATTACTATTTTCTTACACAGTGAAACTTTATTATTGTTGTTGTAACTTAGTTCTGCATTTCTACTTTGCCGATTTGTTTGTAGAAGACGTGTTTAGGAGCTGAACAATGAAGTTATCGATCCTATTAGCGATGTCCCGGCTAAACAAGCGCGTCAGCTAAATAAGCGTGTTAGCCGAATGATGTTTGTTAGCGAAAAAACGTGTGTTACCTCAACTGTGTGTTAGCTGTGTGTGTGTCTGTGTGTGTGTGTTGGCTATGTGGTTGAGCTTTGAAAGTTAGCTTTTAGTGATCATGCGTGTTACTGTTTTTTGTTATCGGAGCTGTTTCTCTGACTGTGTAGCTGTTGGCTAAGCGTGAACTCAAACAACACTTTCACGTTGTTGTAAGTTCCAAGTCGGATTTTGTGAATTTCTAACAGTTGACTCCCATTTTGAAGAAAACTTGACAAAGCAGTGACAAAATGGCTCCAAAGAAACCTTCACTGGCATTAACATCTAAATTAATGGGGAATATGATCCATTCTGCTAATTAAAACGAAGCTACGCGCTGTTGGCGTCTTATTTTACTTGCTAACAGTCATAATGATGTGAAATGGTTCAAAATAAATAATTGAGGCTGAATAATAATTAACCTGGTAAAAGTACACGATGACAATGTGGCTAATAATGTGTTGGCATTCTCAAATTGTCCCTGATTCTCCTGATGTGACATAAAAGCAGCATTAGCTAAATGTTGGACATCAGCAGGATGTGTGTGTCTGTGAGTGTGTGGGGTGTTTGTAAGTTAAACTGTGCTTTACGTTAGCTAGTGAGCGTGTGTGTGTGTGTGATAGACAGTTAGCCGGCTGGTTGGTGTGTGTTAGCTGTGTGTTGTCGGGATTTTGCTTCTCCAATATGTTTGTTTACGAGGCGATTTTCTACATCTACCAATGTGAAAGTATTTTCCCCCCCAACAGGATTTTGGATGTAGCGGTTAGCTTGTTTGACACACGTTGTTTAGATTCGTCAGACTTGCAAGTTAGCCTTCAGTCAGCCATTAATGCGACGTTTGTGTAGTTTGGTTGAGGTGTACTTCCAGCTTTAGCCGTGTGTTTGTCAGCTGTGTGTGTGTGTGTGTGTGTGTGTTCGCTGAACGCGGTGTGTGTGTCGGACCACAGAGAGGTTTGTCTTGCGTTGAGGGAGATCTGGCTGTTGTTGAGTTGAATATTGAATCAGTGGTTCTGCTTCTTGTCTGTGTGATGATGATGATGATGACATAATAATAATAATGATGACGATAATAATGAGTTCTCCTGTACAGGGGTCTATTTAAATCTGTTCATCCAGTTATGAATATTCAGTTTGTCGATAAGATAATATGGTTTGTGTAAATTTCCACTCTCTGGCGGGTGCTCTCCAGTTAAAATGTACTTTGTTATCCTGTTAAAATGAGATTGTTTAATTCACATGTTGTGTCTAACCGATTTGCAAAGAGAAGCTGAGTATGTGTTATATTCTCAAGACTGCTAGGCTAACTGTCTCTATCTTCTCCTCGTCTTTCTGTCTCTGTCTGGACGTCGCCACGTTGACAAACTGGCGGGATTCTTCAACGCGCCTGTAATCGGACCAGCGCCATCGTCTCGGGCGTGTTGAACCGTCCCGCAGCTCATCGGCGTGGCGGCCCCGAGGCGAGGAGAGCTGTAGTGAGGGGGTTCCTCCCTGAAAATTATTAAAAACTCTGGAGTGGACGACAGCCTGGTGTCCAGTTCCAGGCTCGGTCTTGTACTGGGTCTAAACCAGTAACCAACTGGTGGGCGGAGGACTGGACACGACGCCGCCCGTCCACTCCGGTTTAGATCTTCCTAGTCCCAGACCCTGATCCTGAGGGAGACGGGGAGCTTTTTGGTTTCATGGTTTCTGTTGTTTTTCTAATGGACACACGTCCTAACTGTAACCTGCAGATTTTTCTATTAGATTCTATTGACAGATAGAGTTGTGTATGAACCCGAGCCACGAGACTGTCGGTGGCCGAGGAAGAGGAAGATGGATGATGATGATGATGATTAACATGAGGGCTAATAAACAGGCTCATTCTTTCTGACTGATGTGTTTTTATCTGTTTCATTAATCTGCTGCAGAAAATACGGAACAATAAAATGTGAACTAAATTAGAACCTGACAAAATGGCCGACAAGTTCTGAAGAACATGATTGTTTATAAACATATAGATATTTATCAAAAATATATGACATATTTCTGACAGTTCTGTAGACATGAATGTTGGTAAACATGAATAGACAAACTTTTTAATAATTATAAGAACTTTTCTTTTTATTGTGGATGATCGTAGTTAGAAATATTTCAGCTCCGTCTTCAGAGCGGTTTCTCTCTCGGTACCATCGGCGTTCTTTCAATCAATCAACCAAATTATTTATTAGTTAAGCATTAATTGACAACATAAGTCACCTCATGTCACATCTCAGACCAGACTTTTATATTCACAGAGACACAACATGTCTCCCGTAAGCAGCACCTGGCGACAGGCAGGAACCTCGAGCAGAACTGGACTCAGTGGTGGCCGTCTGCCTCCACCAGTTGGTACTTTGATTGGTTGATCTCGAGAGTCAAAGCCGGCGGCCGCCATTTTCTGCCCCATCAGCACTGTGAAGAACAGACGACTCCAATCAACCAGCAGCTCGTAAGAAAAAGGCTTTCATCACTTCAGCGACCGACAACAGAATAAAAGCCTGCAAATGTGTAGAGATCCTGGACGGTTCCTCTCAGGGAGTCGTCAGAACTGTGATCAAAAATCATCAGTAATGTGGAGAACATCACTATAATGAGCCCTGATAACCACAACACAGATGCAAAACAAAGTGTCAGAATAAAAACTTTGTAAAATAATAATTGTGTCTGTTTCAGACTGAAACAAAATAGAAAACAGGCCATCTGCATTGTTCGGGTCGGGTCGGTAACTTCCTCTCAGACTGACTCATGTTAGCATATTAGCATGTTAGCATGTGAGTCAGTAACAAAATCTTATACAGTACAAACATAGCTTTGTCAGTTTGTGTGTGTGTGTTGCTGTGGCAGCATCTCTTCATGAAGTGGGATTTATTATTTATTCATGTTCCCAGAGTGAAGACAGATGGTGTGATGTCATCTGTCATTAAGACATTACTGTAATCACACACACACACACACTCTCACACACACACACACACACACACACACACACACACACACACACGCTGACCTCCGGGGATCACAGGTTGTAGAAATCGTCTCTTCCTCTCAGGACTGACTCTCCTCTGTTGTCTGTATGTTACCGTCGACCCCGTCCTGATGGAGTGATAGAGGAACTGGTTCTCCAGCACATAAAGACAACATCCTGCCAGTCCGGACCTTCACCAGTACACTTTCAGAACCAACAGATCCACAGAGGATGTCATACCCACTGCCCTCCACTCAGCCTGCACAGCTGGAGAATAAGAGCAGCTGCATCAGGGTGTTTTTTGACTTCAGCTCAGCTGGTTGGAAACCCACAACTGCAGTGAGACCTCAGGAGACCCGTCCAGAGAAGTGTGGACCACAGACCACCATGGACCGCTTTAGAAACTACCACGAGAGTCCATATCAGGAGGACATGAACAGAACCATCTGCTGCTCAACGTAAGCAGAACCAAGGAGGCACCGACACACAGCCCATCTACAGGAGTGGACCTGTAAGTTGAGCAGCTGAACAGTTTGAGGTTCTGGGATCATTGAGAACCTGATGTGTCACCACACATCAGAACCCTGGTTAAAACAGCATCGAAAAGGATCCACTTCCGAGTCACAGCCGGTGATTAAAACCTTCACTGCTGCTGTCTGAGGAGTGAAGCTGCTGTGACAACAGACAGCAGCTTCACTCCAGAACTCCCCATCCACCGTGAGGAGACTGCAGCTGCGTTCTGGAGCTACACTCAGAGTTCCGGAGTACAAAGCTGCAGCTAGCAGCTGGTTAGCTCATCCCAGCTAACCCGGCTGAGTCACAGCCACATGTTCCACTCTGCTCAGCTGTCCGCATACTTTCGTCCACGTGCTGCGGTTGATGAAGACAGACAGTTTATTGCTGCTGATGGTCCCTGAGCATCATGGGAAACATTTGGACTCGATCCAGATCACCATTACTTTAATCATTAATCAGGTCCGACACACACACACACACACACACACACACACTGAGTTCATCTGTACTTACAGAGCTGCTTCCTGTACTTTATGACCACTGACACACTGCAGAACACCGCAAAACACACACACTCACACACACACACACGCACACGCACACACTCAAACACACACACACACACGCACACACTCAAACACACACACACACTCTGCCGGTAACCGTGGAGTCTTCAGTTCTTGTTGTTTCCTGTCTCATCTCTCCATCAGTCATTATCTCTTCATCCCTCCATCTCTTCCTCCTCTCCTCTATTTCATCGCCAATCTCTTTCACAATAAAAGTCCCTCTTCCTGTCAGTCTCCGTCCTCATCATCCATCTGAGGCGTCCAACAGAACAATAACTACAGTCGAACGGTCCAGAATGAATCCGCAGGTTTCAGGTTTTCTAGCCTGTTAAAATGAACAAATCACTGACAATAATTAATTATAATAAATGAGTCAATTATAATAATTGTATTTCATTCAAGTTTCTGTTTGATCATTAAATTATACATTTCTAAACTATTTTTCTGATATCTTATAGATTTAAACAGTAAAAAAAACATTGATTCTGTAATTTTAATATTCAATTTGTTTAACAGCTGATATGTTTATTTTTTATCTTTTAGTTATAACAAAGACGAGTCACTCAGTCAGTCGTGTCACATTTAAACAATATGTTGCAGCTGTGGTTGATTTATACTAATACTTTATTACAGAGCTGATCTGAGATCTGCTGCTGCTCTCATTGTCTCGATCATTTGTGATAATGTTGATGTTTGATGATTCAGCTGCTTCAAACAATTGATTATCAGTTAATCATTAATTATATATGAAACATGTTGGAGGGTTACAGGCTTCATTAATAATTATCTATAACACTCAAACAATCTTCTGTGTGGAATAAATAAAATCTCACGTCAGTGTTTCAGATCTTATTTTGATAAATTATTAATTATTTGTAGTTTTGTATCCGGATACTTTCTGCTTCATTCTCTGAATGGAAGTTAATTCATTTTTAATGTGTTAAATCCTTGATGGCGATTAATCATTAATTATTGATGATTAATTATTAATCATTAATTATTAACAGTTCGGACTAAACAAACGTTCTGAACGTGTCGTCAGCACATTTCCCACTGAACAGAACCGCTCAGAACATCCGTCACAACCATCTGCTTACGTCACATTACTGGCTGTAATCGAGTATTTGTACTCAGTATCAGTACCCTGACTGAAGTAATGGATCTGAGTACTTCCTGCAGCTCCTGTAAGACTTCATAACCCATCATAACTTCATAACTCCTCACCAATCAGTGCTGATCAATCAGTGCTGATCAATCAGTGCTGATCAATCAGTGCTGATCAGTGACTGATTGATTAACTCAGACTGGTTTCAGAACCAGACACACAATATTAAACTGATATCTGTCTGATTTATTATCAATTAAACATGTTTTGATCAGTTCTGATGATCCAGTTCACTCACTGATCAGAACCGAAGGACGGTGAAGTGATAGAGGCGTGTGATGTGACGTCACAGGATATTATTCTTTAATAGTTTTGAACAAAACAAAAACGAAAACAAAACGATGTTTTTAACATTGTGTCACATTTGATAGTGATAAAAGAGTTTAATGGTTCAACATGAACAAAGATCTGTGAGCAGGAGAGTCTGCGGCGATGAAGAGGAGGAGGAGGGTGATGAAGAGCAGCAGAGCAGGCTCCTCCTGGCTGCTGACAGCTGACAGCTTGTCTCTCCGCCGGCTGACGATCATTAAAAGGCTTTTTAAAGGAGGATTATCAGCGTCTGTCCGGCCGCATGAATACTAACGAGGCCGCAGCGCAGCGATAATCATGTTAGCGGAACAATATCAGTGCGCCATTTGGGCTCATTCCCACCAACACCTCCTCCTTCACCTCCTCCTCCCCATCTCTCCTTTTCTTCTCCGTTCACCTCCTCTCCTCTCTCCTCCTCTCCTCTCCTCTCTCCCGCTTGTCTTTACGCGTGCCAGTCACCTGCCGCTCCCTCCGCCTCCTGACTTCCCGTCGTCTTTTCGGGACTAAAGTGGTTCTTATTGGCTGTATGCAGGGTATAAAGGCGGAGAGTACACCGGGACACACTCACTGAAGGCTTTTTGTTGTAAAAAGCTCATTAAAGCGTGTCCTCCTTCAATAAAGACGCGGCTCTCCATTAATAAACTCCCGCTCGGCCCGCGTGCGTGGCGGCTGCAGCCAAACTCTCCTCCAAAAGAAAGAAAGAGACAAAAACAGAAGCAGAAAAAAGAGAATCGAGCGTCATTGAGTCAAATCAATTGAAAAACATTTGCAAATCTGCCATTATTCCCGGATTTTCTCTCCTTTTCTTCTCCTCTGTCCGCCGGAACAAAAGCGCGCAGCCTCCGTGTTTTGGCACCGAGCCGTTACGCACGGAGCTCCGGGGAGCGCGGCGGGGAGAGCCGGGGCTGAAGCCGCCGGCGGAGAGCGGAGAGCCGGCTTGACATCTCACAGAGCCGCCTGAAGCTCCTGAAGCCGGCAGAGAGAAGAAGAACCAGAACCAGAACTGTGTCAGAGGAAAAATCATGACGATTAAATGAATGCAGAATTATAAGAAATATATTTGATATTGTTTATATAATTACACATTTAATGTTAAATATGGTAATAAAACAATTTTATTTGAAATAACTAAACAAACACAAAATACAAATTGTATATTTAACATCTAAAATACCGCAAATATATCTGATGCTGCAGCTTCAAATCCTCTTTGTTTTTTATCTATTTATTTATTTCTTACTTTATTTATTTATTCATGTATTTATTAATTTCTTTCTGTCTGTCTGATATTTTCCATCATTCTCAGCTTCTAAAAATCATCCAAACAAAAAGAACCTGAAACCTGAAACCTGTCTCAGGTTCTTCAGGTTCTCTCAGAGTTGATTTTATTTCTGATTCTTTTATACATTTTTTTCGAGATTTAATTTGTTTGGGTGAAAAACATTTAGAAAATCATCAAAACCAAATTAAATTTAATCTGATGTTTCAAGTGTGTGTGTGTGTGTGTGTGTGTGTGTGTAGGTGTGTGTGTGTGTGTGTGTGTGTGTGTGTGTGTGTCTCGCTCACGAGTGTCGACAATAAATGTTTAAAAGCTCATAAATACAGATCAGAGTGAAAGAGAGAATAATAATCCTGTTGAGAGACGACAGGGGGGAGGAGGAGGAGGAGGAGGAGGCTGAATGGAGGGATGAAGAAAGCAGCTGTTGTCTTGGTAATCTGTCCTCTAATCTGTTTTCCTGCTCTGTCACTCACACTGCTGCACACCTCCTCCTCCTCCACGTCGACCTCCTCTGCTCACATTCCACTGCTAAAGATTTGACTTAATTTTGTACATAAATAAAGAAACATACAGAAACCTTTGTGTCTGTTTGCAGGTTTGGGACCACAGAGACGTCTAGATTCTCCGTCTCCTGCCGAACACCAGCAGCTCACCGTGTTTCTGCAGCCGGGTCAGGAGGCCCGGGAACAATCAGATCCATGGAACCGTCTGACTATCTGAAGCTGTCAGACACAAGTGTAGACGCATAGAAAAACACACTTAAAGCACAAGTAGTTTGAATTTCTCCTCAAGTACAGTACTTAGTTACATACCACCAGTGAACACGTTCAACAGCTCGAGACGGGAAGTCATCATGAAGCCTCTGATGCAGTACAGCACAGTACAGCACAATACGGCACAATACGGCACAGTACAGCACAGTACAGCACAATACGGCACAATACGGCACAGTACAGCACAGTACAGCACAATACGGCACAATACGGCACAGTACAGCACAGTACAGCACAATACGGCACAGTGCGGCACAGTACGGCACAATACGGCACAGTGCGGCACAATACGGCACAGTACAGCACAGTACAGCACAATACGGCACAGTACAGCACAATACGGCACAGTGCGGCACAATACGGCACAATACGGCACAGTACAGCACAGTACAGCACAGTACAGCACAATACGGCACAGTACAGCACAGTACGGCACAATACGGCACAGTGCGGCACAGTACGGCACAATACGGCACAGTGCGGCACAATACGGCACAATACGGCACAGTGCGGCACAGTGCGGCACAATACGGCACAGTACAGCACAATACGGCACAGTACGGCACAATACGGCACAGTACGGCACAATACGGCACAGTACGGCACAATACGGCACAGTGCGGCACAATACGGCACAGTCAGCACAATACGGCACAGTACAGCACAGTACAGCACAATACGGCACAGTACGGCACAGTGCGGCACAGTGCGGCACAATACGGCACAGTACGGCACAGTACGGCACAATGCGGCACAATACGGCACAATATGGCACAGTGCGGCACAGTGCGGCACAATACGGCACAATACGGCACAGTACGGCACAGTACGGCACAGTACGGTACAATACGGCACAGTACAGCACAATACGGCACAGTACGGCACAGTACGGCACAGTGCGGCACAATACGGCACAATACGGCACAGTACGGCACAGTACGGCACAGTACAGCACAATACGGCACAATACGGCACAGTGCGGCACAGTGCGGCACAATACGGCACAGTACAGCACAATACGGCACAGTACGGCACAATACGGCACAGTACGGCACAATACGGCACAGTACGGCACAATACGGCACAGTGCGGCACAATACGGCACAGTCAGCACAATACGGCACAGTACAGCACAGTACAGCACAATACGGCACAGTACGGCACAATACGGCACAGTGCGGCACAGTGCGGCACAATACGGCACAGTACAGCACAATACGGCACAGTACGGCACAATACGGCACAGTACGGCACAATACGGCACAGTACGGCACAATACGGCACAGTGCGGCACAATACGGCACAGTCAGCACAATACGGCACAGTACAGCACAGTACAGCACAATACGGCACAGTACGGCACAGTACGGCACAGTGCGGCACAGTGCGGCACAATACGGCACAATACGGCACAGTACGGCACAATGCGGCACAATAGGGCACAATATGGCACAGTGCGGCACAGTGCGGCACAATACGGCAGATTACGGCACAGTACGGCACAGTACAGCACAGTACGGTACAATACGGCACAGTACAGCACAATACGGCACAGTACGGCACAGTACGGCACAGTACGGCAGATTACGGGACAGTACGGCACAATACAACACAATACGGCACAGTACGGCACAATACGGCACAGTACGGCACAATACGGCACAGTACGGCACAATACGGCACAGTGCGGCACAATACGGCACAGTCAGCACAATACGGCACAGTACAGCACAGTACAGCACAATACGGCACAGTACGGCACAGTGCGGCACAGTGCGGCACAATACGGCACAGTACGGCACAGTACGGCACAATGCGGCACAATACGGCACAATATGGCACAGTGCGGCACAGTGCGGCACAATACGGCACAATACGGCACAGTACGGCACAGTACGGCACAGTACGGTACAATACGGCACAGTACAGCACAATACGGCACAGTACGGCACAGTACGGCACAGTGCGGCACAATACGGCACAATACGGCACAGTACGGCACAGTACGGCACAGTACAGCACAATACGGCACAATACGGCACAGTGCGGCACAGTGCGGCACAATACGGCACAGTACAGCACAATACGGCACAGTACGGCACAATACGGCACAGTACGGCACAATACGGCACAGTACGGCACAATACGGCACAGTGCGGCACAATACGGCACAGTCAGCACAATACGGCACAGTACAGCACAGTACAGCACAATACGGCACAGTACGGCACAATACGGCACAGTGCGGCACAGTGCGGCACAATACGGCACAGTACAGCACAATACGGCACAGTACGGCACAATACGGCACAGTACGGCACAATACGGCACAGTACGGCACAATACGGCACAGTGCGGCACAATACGGCACAGTCAGCACAATACGGCACAGTACAGCACAGTACAGCACAATACGGCACAGTACGGCACAGTACGGCACAGTGCGGCACAGTGCGGCACAATACGGCACAATACGGCACAGTACGGCACAATGCGGCACAATAGGGCACAATATGGCACAGTGCGGCACAGTGCGGCACAATACGGCAGATTACGGCACAGTACGGCACAGTACAGCACAGTACGGTACAATACGGCACAGTACAGCACAATACGGCACAGTACGGCACAGTACGGCACAGTACGGCAGATTACGGGACAGTACGGCACAATACAACACAATACGGCACAGTACGGCACAATACGGCACACTACAGTACAATACGGCACAATACGGCACGATACGGCGCAATATGATATGATACGATATGGTACAGTACGGCACAGTACGGCACAGTACGGCACAATACGGCACAGTACGGCACAGTACGGCACAGTACGGCACAATACGGCACAGTACGGCACATTACGGCACAATACGGCAAACTACAGTACAGTACGGCACAATACGGCACAATACGATATGATACGATATGGTACAGTACCTTATGGCACCGTACAATCCAACATGGTACAAGGCCCACATGAGACAGGAAACAGTACAGCTGATTGATGCACACAATCAGAGAGAACAAACATTCTGGAACATTAACGTGCAACATGTCTGAACTTTCTGTTTGTGAAAGCTGTGCACGTACAGAACGTCTCCATGGTGCTGACACCAGATCCTTTAACAAACAGAACTGAGCAGGATCCTGAACCAGGACCAGGACCAGGACCAGGTCTCTAACTGCTGGTCTCAGG
>NC_044191.1:36970549-37009501 GCF_900880675.1 Sparus aurata | reverse complement strand
AGGACTTTATATCATCAGAGGAGGAGAGGAGGACTTTATATCATCAGGGAGGAGAGAGGACTTTTATCATCGGGAGGAGAGGACTTTATATCATCAGGAGAGAGAGGAGGACTTTATATCATCAGGGAGGAGGAGAGAGGACTTATATCATCAGGAGGAGAGGAGGAACTTTATATCATCAGGAGGAGAGGAGGACTTTATATCATCAGAAGAGAGGAGGACTTTATATCCTTCAGGAGGAGGAGGAGGGAACTTTATATCATCAGGAGGAGGAGAGGACTTTATTTATCCTCAGGAGGAGAGGAGGACTTTATATCATCAGGAGGCGGAGAGGAGAGGACTTTATATTCATCAGGAGGAGAGGAGGCCTTTATATCCTCAGGAGGAGAGGAGGACTTGATATCATCAGGAGGAGGAGAGGAGGACTTATATCATCAGGAGGAGGAGAGAGGGAACTTTATATCATCAGGAGGAGGAAGGAGGACTTTATATCATCAGGAGGAGGAGAGGAGGAGAGAGACTTTATATCAATCAGGAGGAGGAGAGGAGGAACTTTATATCATCAGGGAGGAGAGGAGGACTTATATCCTCAGGAGGAGCGAGAGTCGGACTTTATATCATCGAGGAAGGAGAGGAGGACTTATATCATTCAGGAGGAGGAAGGAGGACTTTATATCAATTCAGGAGGAGGGAGGAGGACTTTATATCACAGGAGGAGAGGAGGACTTTATATCATCCGGAGGAGGAGAGGAGGACTATTATATTCATCAGGAGAGGAGAGGAGGACTTATATCATCAGGAGGAGGCAGAGGAGGACTTTATATCATCAGGAGGAGGAGAGGCGGACTTTATATCATCAGGAGGAGGAGAGGAGGACTTTATATCACTTTCAGGAGGAGGAGGAGGAGGACTTTATATCATCAGGAGGAGGAGAGGAGGACTTTATATCATCAGGAGGAGAGTGAGGAACTTTATTTTTCCATCAGGAGGAGGAGAGGAGGAACTTATATCATCAGGAGGAGAGGAGGACTTTATATCATCAGGGGAGAGGAGAGAGGCCTTTATATCATCAGGCGGCGGAGAGGGACTTTATCTCATCAGGCGGAGGAGAGGAGGAACTTTTATATGCATCAGGAGGAGGAGAGGAGGACTGGTTTTTATATCATCAGGAGAGGAGAGGAGGACTTTATATCATCAGGAGGAGGAGAGAGGACTTTATATCATCAGGAGGAGGAGAGGAGGACTTTATATCATCAGGAGGAGGAGAGGAGGACTTTATATCATCAGGAGGAGAGGAGGACTTTATATCATCAGGAGGAGGAGAGGAGGACTTTATATCATCAGGAGGAGGAGAGGAGGACTTTATATCATCAGGAGGAGGTGGCTGCTGTTCGATGATCTCGTCCTGAAACATTTTCACATTTTTACTGCAGAACAAAGAGAAACCAACAAACAGACCTGAACGATTTCTTTCTGATTTGATGAGCGACTGATGAACAAACTTTGGAGTCGACACTGTTGTGTAAGATCTGAACACACAGGCTGAGTAAACTCACCTTTGGGACACACACTCAGCTCTACACACACACACACACACACACACACACACACACACACACACACACACACTGAGGATTTCCCGCTTGTCTGGTGACTGTCAGGCATTAGCCAACAGTCGGGTTGATCAATAACTAATCAGATGTGACTCTGTGTCACAGTCAGTTTCTCAGTCAGTTGTGTGTTTTGTCCTCAGCGTCAGGATGAAGCTGTGTGTCCTCCTGATGTGTGTGTGTTGTCTCTGTTGGAGGACGGAGGCTGATTCCAGAACGTAAGTCGACGTTTCGTCGTGCTTCTCGTTATTTTCTGGTTTGTTCTGTGGTTTATATTCTGACGGTTCAGTTTGTGTTGCTGCAGCAGGCGAAGTGTGTGTACAGGTGTTCATGACATCACAAGTAGAACACCTTCTGTGACTCCAGGTGAAGCGGCATCATCTCATTAACTGCCTCCAGTGATGTCCCTCAGTTGCATTGTGGGTACTGTAGGCTCCAGTCCTCTTCTCTAACACTCACTTTTTTCATTCCATGCTCTTCTTCTGCCTCAAATCCTGCCGCCTACATTACCCACAATGCAACTTAGCCACTGGATGACAGATCCATGTTTCACTCCCGGTCATGTCAGGAAACCCTTCACTGCTGCTCCACCACTTCCTGTGTAACCAGGAAGTAAAGCGTCCCTATCTCATCCTCTCTCAGGTATCTGATCACGGCTCCTCTCTCGCTGCGTCTGGACGCCGTGGAGACGGTGCTGCTGCAGTTGTTCGATTTTACAGACGAAGTGACGGTCTACGTCTACTTGAAGACCTCCATGGCAGCCAATCATGTGATTCTGGCCCAGGAAGTTGTGACCCTCAATGCTGCGAATGACTACCAGGCTGCTGCCAGAGTCCGGGTCAGACATGATGCACTGAACGGGTCAGCTGGGATTCAACAGAGCTGACCTCGGGCTGAGATTCTGATCATTACATCTTCTCTTGTTTACCTCTACAGCTGTTCCCAGGTCAGCTGGATAAGAGCGTGAGTCATGTGATCCTTCACGTCCAATCACCTGTGATCAACGGCCACCTGTCTATCCCCGTCAGCCGCACCAACGGCTTCCTGTTCATCCAGACAGACAAACCGCTGTACACGCCCGATCAGAGTGGTGAGAGCCTCCCTGAACACAACACATCCTCCATGTCCCACAGTCCTTTGCACTGCAGTTAGTAAATCTAGTGGCAGTTAACTACAGGACAATATTCATCTCAGAGCTGGAGAGCACGAAGAGACTCAAGTTAAAGGGATATTCCGGTGTAAGTTTAATCCATGGTCTAAATCACCGTAAAACTGTGTTAGACTCCCTCTCCAGAGATCAAGTTAGCAGACCGCTAATTTACGGAGTTTTATCAACCTCAGAAACGACCGCACGACAACAATACACTGCAGTAAATGGATCCAAATATAAACCGCCACCAAAAAGCCACAAATAATGCTCAGAACAGCACCAAACTTCAGCAACAGTACAAATAGGGTCTCAGCACATAGTCCGGGGCATCTAACCTCCGCTAGCTTAGCTGGATTTCTATTGTGAAGCTAAAAACAGATTTCAACTCTCCTCCATCAGCTTCCGGGTCGGGGAAGTCCCGACGCGACGATTACCGAGTGCGGTTAGAAATGCTCAATTCCGTTCTTTTCCCTGTCCGCTCTCGATAATAACTGTTATAAACTGGCAGGTAAGACACATATGAACTTTGATTGCTTTTCCATGGAGTCATAATCATACATTTTCATCCATGAGCCGCGGAACTCTACTGCACTCGGTAATCGACTCGTCGGGACTTCCCGTCAACAGGAAGCTGCTGCAGAAGAGTGGTAAATTTAGTCAGCTTTTCAGTAGAAATCCAGCTAAGCTAGCGGAGGTTAGATGCCCCGGACTATGTGCTGAGACCCTATTTGTACTGTTGCTGAAGTTTGGTGCTGTTCTGAGCATTATTTGTGGCTTTTTGGTGGCGGTTTATATTTGGATCCATTTACTGCAGTGTATTGTTGTCGTGCGGCCGTTTCTGAGGTTGATAAAACTCCGTAAATTAGCGGTCTGCTAACTTGATCTCTCGAGAGGGAGTCTAACACAGTTTCACGGTGATTTAGACCATGGATTAAACTTACACTGGAATATCCCTTTAAGTACAAGTACCTCAATTGATTCAGAATGTGTGTGTGTGTGTGTCTGTGTGTGTTTGCGTGTCTCTGTTTGCGTGTGTGTGTGTGTGTGTGTGTGTGTGTGTGTCCAGTCAAAGTGAGGGCGTTCTCTCTGAGTCAGGAGCTGAGGCCGGCCCAGCGCAGCGTCTTCCTGACCTTTAGAGTGAGTGTAATGACAAATACTGACCAGCAGGGTGCAGCGTGTCGATTGAAGTGATCACAGATCAATAATCTCTCCCCAACAGGACCCACAGAATGTGATAGTGGACATCGTCGAGATGATCGATGCCAACAACGGAATCCCGTCGATGCAAAATCCCTTCAAGATCCCCATCAAACCAAAGTAAGAGCTTTACAAGTTGCTGTGTAAAGCTCTTACTGTGCTGTGATTCCAGGTTGTGTGACGTTGTTGGGGTGATTCCAGGTTGTGTGGCGTTGTTGCTGTGATTCCAGGTTGTGTGACGTTGTTGGGGTGATTCCAGGTTGTGTGGCGTTGTTGCTGTGATTCCAGGTTGTGTGACGTTGTTGGGGTGATTCCAGGTTGTGTAACGTTGTTGCGGTGATTCCAGGTTGTGTGACGTTGTTGCTGTGATTCCAGGTTGTGTGACGTTGTTGCTGTGATTCCAGGTTGTGTGCCGTTGTTGCTGTGATTCCAGGTTGTGTGACGTTGTTGCTGTGATTCCAGGTTGTGTGACGTTGTTGCTGTGATTCCAGGTTGTGTGACGTTGTTGCTGTGATTCCAGGTTGTGTGACGTTGTTGGGGTGATTCCAGGTTGTGTGACGTTGTTGCTGAGATTCCAGGTTGTGTGACGTTGTTGGGGTGATTCCAGGTTGTGTGACGTTGTTGCTGTGATTCCAGGTTGTGTGACGTTGTTGCTGTGATTCCAGGTTGTGTGAGGTTGTTGGGGTGATTCCAGGTTGTGTGAGGTTGTTGCTGAGATTCCAGGTTGTGTGAGGTTGTTGCTGTGATTCCAGGTTGTGTGACGTTGTTGGGGTGATTTCCAGGTTGTGTGATGTTGTTGGGGTGATTCCAGGTTGTGTGATGTTGTTGGGGTGATTCCAGGTTGTGTGAGGTTGTTGCTGAGATTCCAGGTTGTGTGACGTTGTTGCTGTGATTCCAGGTTGTGTAACGTTGTTGCTGTGATTCCAGGTTGTGTGATGTTGTTGGGGTGATTCCAGGTTGTGTGACGTTGTTGGGGTGATTCCAGGTTGTGTGATGTTGTTGCTGTGATTCCAGGTTGTGTGATGTTGTTGCTGTGATTCCAGGTTGTGTGACGTTGTTGCTGTGATTCCAGGTTGTGTGACGTTGTTGCTGTGATTCCAGGATGTGTGACGTTGTTGCTGTGATTCCAGGTTGTGTGAGGTTGTTGCTGAGATTCCAGGTTGTGTGACGTTGTTGCTGTGATTCCAGGTTGTGTGATGTTGTTGGGGTGATTCCAGGTTGTGTGGTGTTGTTGCTGTGATTCCAGGTTGTGTGGTGTTGTTGCTGTGATTCCAGGTTGTGTGACGTTGTTGGGGTGATTCCAGGTTGTGTGAGACGTTGTTGCTGAGATTCCAGGTTGTGTGACGTTGTTGCTGTGATTCCAGGTTGTGTGCCGTTGTTGCTGTGATTCCAGGTTGTGTGACGTTGTTGCTGTGATTCCAGGTTGTGTGACGTTGTTGCTGTGATTCCAGGTTGTGTGATGTTGTTGCTGTGATTCCAGGTTGTGTGACGTTGTTGCTGTGATTCCAGGTTGTGTGATGTTGTTGCTGAGATTCCAGGCTGTGTGATGTTGTTGCTGTGATTCCAGGTTGTGTGACGTTGTTGGGGTGATTCCAGGTTGTGTGACATTGTTGCTGTGATTCCAGGTTGTGTGACGTTGTTGGGGTGATTCCAGGTTGTGTGACGTTGTTGCTGAGATTCCAGGTTGTGTGACGTTGTTGCTGTGATTCCAGGTTGTGTAACGTTGTTGCTGTGATTCCAGGTTGTGTGACGTTGTTGGGGTGATTCCAGGTTGTGTGATGTTGTTGGGGTGATTCCAGGTTGTGTGACATTGTTGCTGTGATTCCAGGTTGTGTGATGATGTTGGGGTGATTCCAGGTTGTGTGACATTGTTGCTGTGATTCCAGGTTGTGTGATGATGTTGGGGTGATTCCAGGTTGTGTGACGTTGTTGCTGTGATTCCAGGTTGTGTGGTGTTGTTGCTGTGATTCAAGGTTGTGTGACGTTGTTGCTGTGATTCCAGGATGTGTGACGTTGTTGGGGTGATTCCAGGTTGTGTGATGTTGTTGCTGTGATTCTAGGTTGTGTGACGTTGTTGCTGTGATTCCAGGATGTGTGACGTTGTTGGGGTGATTCCAGGTTGTGTGATGTTGTTGCTGTGATTCTAGGTTGTGTGACGTTGTTGCTGTGATTCCAGGATGTGTGACTTTGTTGGGGTGATTCCAGGTTGTGTGACGTTGTTGCTGTGATTCCAGTTTGTGTGACGTTGTTGGGGTGATTCCAGGTTGTGTGACGTTGTTGCTGTGATTCCAGGTTGTGTGACGTTGTTGCTGTGATTCCAGGTTGTGTGACGTTGTTGCTGTGATTCCAGGTTGTGTGACGTTGTTGCTGTGATTCCAGGTTGTGTGATGTTATTGCTGTGATTCCAGGTTGTGTGACGTTGTTGCTGTGATTCCAGGTTGTGTGATGTTGTTGCTGTGATTCCAGGTTGTGTGATGTTGTTGCTGTGATTCCAGGTTGTGTGATGTTGTTGCTGTGATTCCAGGTTGTGTGATGTTGTTGCTGTGATTCCAGGTTGTGTGACGTTGTTGCTGTGATTCCAGGTTGTGTGATGTTGTTGCTGTGATTCCAGGTTGTGTGATGTTGTTGCTGTGATTCCAGGTTGTGTGATGTTGTTGCTGTGATTCCAGGTTGTGTGATGTTGTTGCTGTGATTCCAGGTTGTGTAATGTTGTTGCTGTGATTCCAGGTTGGGGATTTGGTCCATTGAAGCCTCCTACTCTGATAATTTCACCACTTCTGCCAGAACAGAGTTTGAAGTTAAAGAATACGGTAAGAGCAGAAGGAAACTTCATGTTGGTCATCAGATGTGATGTCGGATGTTGATTATTAAATGTTTTGTGTCAGTTCTTCCTAGTTTTTCCATCCAGATGGAACCAGAATCAAACTTCATCAGTTACGGAAAATTCAACAGTTTCAACTTCAAGGTGTCCGCCAGGTAAAGACACGAGCTGACGCCATGATCAGAACATAGCGCAGACTCGGTGATCATTGATTTACAGCGTGTGTTTCTCTCAGGTATCTTCACGGCGCTCCGGTAGCTGACGGTGAAGTGTTTCTGCGTTACGGCTACATTCGTGGGAAGAATCCACCGGTTCTCATCCCCAGTTCTGTTTCCAGAGAGCGAGTAAGAACAAGAGAATTGAGTTAGTGTTTAATAACGACTGTTCTCATACAGTTCTAGTTTTGCGGTGAACTTCTCCCTACAGCTGAGCTCAGACAGAAGTGTCACCAGTGTCTGTGTCCTTCAGTTGTCCTCGACAGGTGAGGTGGACGTGACGGTCAACATGGAGAAGGTTCTGTCCAAACACGACGGACCAAAAGACCTCAACAGTCTGGTGGGGATGTACCTGTACGTGGCTGTCCTGCTGCAGGAGGACACAGGTACACACACGACCACCACACATCCTCAACCTGATGTTTACATCGCTAAGACATGTTCACACGCCCAGGTGTGCTCACCCCTCCTCTCTCAGGTGGTCTCACCCAGGAGGCGGAGTTTGCTGCTGTGAAGTTCGTTAAATCACCTTACAGCCTGAGTCTGGTGTCCACGCCCCCTTTCATTAAACCAGGACTGCCTTATAACATCCAGGTGTGTGTCTCACTGCAGCAGGTGTGAACGCACCACAGGTAGAGACGGGAGGAGACACAGAAACGACTCTCAGGTGTTTAGATAGTGACATCTGTGTGAACCTCCAGAACAGCCTCCGATTAATGATCATCTCTGCAGGTGTTGGTGAAGGATCACCTGGACAAACCGGTGCATCGGGTTCGAGTTCGTCTGTCAGAGAGACAGCTGTTCAAAGGAGGAGGGGAGAGCGAGCAAATCCCCTGTCCTGACAGCGCCAACAGCCAATCAGACGGCCTCGCTGTCTTCATCTGCAACGTACCAAGTGATGGAGTCCGGGCGGTGCTGAAGGTAAAGAGGAGGAGGAGAAGGAGGAGGAGGAGGAGGAGGAGCTTTAACATGTTTTTGTTCATGTACACTTGGCTGACTACATTTTATGGACTTTATGTGTTGTTTATTTGTGTACATGCTGTTGTGTGTGTGTGTGTGTTTTTGTCCAGCTGTTGTTTACATGTTGTTTAATCTCGATGTGTTTCCTTGTTGTCTCCTCCCCCTGACACAGTTTGACACGGCGGACCCCGCCCTTCCAGCAGCCAGTCAGGCGGCTCTCAGCCTCGAGGCGGTGGCGTATCACTCTCCGAACCAGCGGTACCTTTACATTGACCCGCCGCTGCCCGGCCGCGGCCTGGAGGTTGGACGCTTCGCCCGCATCAAGGTGTACTCGGCCACGCCCTCCTACGTGCCCGTCAAAGCCCTCAGCTTCCTGGTGAGACAACGCAGCTGATGATGCATGTCCTCTGTGTTTGTCCTGTTTCCATAGTTACTGATGACATCACTCCCCTCAGGTGCTCTCTAAAGGGAAGGTGGTAGAGTTTGGCAGTCAAAAGTTCATCTCCAGTGCCGATCACAGACAGACTCTGAGCTTCCTGGTGAAGCCCTCCATGGTCCCGTCCATCAGACTGCTGGTCTACTACATCCTGTACGGAGAGGGCACGTCCGAGCTGGTGGCCGACTCCGTCTGGCTGGACGTCAGAGACAAGTGTGTCAACGGACTGCAGGTACACGAGACTCGACTGTTTGATTCTGCAGATGTCACACAAGCCACAGTGTCGGTCCAGAGACAGCAGCTACCTCGTCTTTACATTTAAACTTAAACCTGAACCACAGACCAACTTTAAACTCCACTGACACTAATCAGGCTTTAGATGATCACAGCCAAGTTAAGGAAGTGTAAGACTTTATCCCGTCAATCATACGAGTCGTGTGTGTGTGTGTGTGTGTGTGTGTGTGTGTGTGTGTGTGTGTGTGTGTGTGTCAGACTGAGGTGTCTTACCGTGTGCGGGACTACAAACCAAAGGAAAGGTTCCAGCTGGACATTCGGGCCAATCAGGAGGGTCTGGTGGCTCTGTCTGCTGTGGACTCCGCCCTCTTCATACTCCGACCCAACTACAGGGACCCTGTTTCCACGGTAACACAGAACACATCCCATTGGTTAATCTCAGAATCAGGTCTAAGACACAGACACTGTGAGTGACAGGATGTTCGGTGGCCTGCAGGTTCTGCGTCACATTGAGCAGAGCGACCTGGGCTGCGGCGGGGGCGGCGGCCGAGACAGCGCAGATGTGTTCCGATTGGCCGGCCTCACCTTCATCACCAACGCCAACGCCAACCCATTGAGCAGCAGTACGTCAATCAATCAATCAATCAATCAATCAATCAATGACCACAGACAGGGTATTAGAATCAACTGTGATTAGATTAATGTGTGTGTGCGTGTGTGTGTATGTGTGTGTGCAGCTGAAACGTGCACAGCAGCTGTGCGGCCAAAGCGAGCTCTGACGGAAGAGCAGAAGAAGAAGAAAGGTGAGAACGGTTGTTTACTTGTTTATCTCGGTTCAAGTCCTGAAAGCCTGTTTATGTGTCGTTCACTACATGTTGTTTACATGTTGTTTACATGTTGTTTACATGATGTTTACATGTTGTTCACAAGTTGTTTACAAGTTGTTTACAGGTTGTTTACATGATGTTTACATGTTGTTCACAAGTTGTTCACAGGTTGTTTACAAGTTGTTTACAAGTTGTTTACAGGTTGTTTACATGATGTTTACAAGTTGTTCACAGGTTGTTTACAAGTTGTTTACAGGTTGTTTACATGATGTTTACAAGATGTTCACATGTTGTTTACAAGTTGTTTACAAGTTGTTTGCATGTTGTTTTTGTGTTGTTCATGAGAGCAGACGTGCAGAAGCGGTCCAGTCTGACGACACTAACATGAACACTACAGAACACAAACAAATGTCCCATAATGCATCAGTGTGTGTTTTTCTTTGTTATTATTGGTCACAGTTTAACTCTGGTGGAGCTGTGATGTCACAGTGCGTGTGTGTGTGTGTGTGTGACGCTGTGTTCTCTCCGTCAGCTCACACTTACGGCCGTGCGAAGACGTGCTGTGAAAACGGAATGAAGTTCATCCCGAAGATTATGACCTGCCAAAAGTTCGCTGATCAGCACTACAGCAAGGTTCCTCTGCCCTGCCGTCAGGCCTTCAGAGAGTGCTGCGAGTTCATGCAGCAGCACCTGGACCAGGACCAGGGCCTGGTTCTGGGACGCAACGGTGAACACACACACACACACACACACGCACACACACACACACACACGCACACACACGGTCAGTTCTTCCTGTGACCTTTTGGGGGCTTTAGAATGCAGAGATGCTAGCTGCCGCTGTTTTATGCTAACATTAACATGGCAGTTCAGCTGTACTGATTTAATTCACAGTTTATTCAGTTCAGACCTGATTTAAGTTCCCTGGAGATTAAACTCACTAGTCCGTCTTTACAGCCACTTTAGTTACACACTGTTCTAACTCTGACTTTACAACTTGTACATTGATCAGTTTATAGAAAACCTGGATAGTAATTGTGCAGTCAGACTCTTAGTGGTGGTGACGTTTAAGTCATGTGACTGTGATGTCGTCTGTTTGTAGCCTAGCATTAGCTTCTTACTGCTACATGTTTAATTTAGCTTCCGAATCACAGAGTGGAGTTCATCTGTCTTCATGAACAGAACCTGGACGGATCAGAACCTTCAGATTTCCTGTAATAATCCAGAATACAGTTCAATAATCTCACAGAGGAACCAGAGAGATGCTAACTGCAGTTAGCTACAGACAGACGTCATCCTGCTGCTCTCTGTTGCAGACAGCTGCTCCTCTGTGAACTGATGGTCCTCCTCAGATTTAAACCAGCTGTTGATAATCTGTTTTATTTGTTTGTTCTGTTTTTCATCTCAGTGTGAAATCTGACATTTGTGTTAAAGTCTGATAGCTTGGAACATGCTAACACCAACACATGAGCCTGTTTTAAAATGTTGCCACATCAGGAGAGTCGACAACAGAAGCTGATCCTTACAGTGTGTGTGTGTGTGTGTGTGTGTGTGTGCATGTGTGTGTGTGTGTGTGTGTGTGTGTGTGTGTGTGTGCGTGTGCGTGTGTGTGTGTGTGTGTGTGTGTGTGTGTGTGTGTGTGCAGCGCTGGGGGCTGACTTCGACCAGGCTCCCTCTCTGGTGCGGAGCTACTTTCCAGAGAGCTGGATGTGGGAGGTGCAGCCCGTCAGGTGACACAAATCAAACCCACCCAGCAAATTAATGCCGTGCTGGTCGAGCACCATTTCTTTATTACTTGTACTTAGAGTTCAGAGATAAGTGTTGTACTTTTACTTTATTCAGGCTGTAAAAAATATATAATTCAGATAACTGGTGTAAATTCATAGATTAGACTAAAGTAGTGAGATGAGCTCAATATACTTGTAACTATATTTGTTTCAATGATGACCCGGCTGGAAAAACCAGCATAGACCAGCATATGTTGTGTTTTGGTGCTGGTATGCTGGTGACCAGCATGGGATGTGTCAACAACTTATTTCATATTGCAGAGTATGAGGAGGAGTGAATTTGGCTGTGAAAATCCAGTACAGGGCACAGAATCAGTGAGGTCGTCACAGAACAACAAGTTTATTGAATACATAATACTACTGCACTATAAATGCAACACTTTGTTGCTTCCATTTCTCTCACAAGTTTAGTTAACAATTTTATAAAGTTTTTCTTTTGTATGTACACAAAATAATTTCTTCTTTCAGATGTTGAGCACACATTTGTTAAAATCCAATAAAATAAGCCGTCCAGCTGACAGGTGCTGATTGAACAGGACTCAGGCACAGGTGTTCCCTGCCAGCATGGGCAGAGAACTTCCCATGCTGGTGATTGGATGCTGGTGACCAGCTTCCTCAGCAACATCACCAGCAAGACTATGCTGGTAGGCCATCATAGTTAATGGGACCTTGCTGGTGGACCAGCTTCTTCATGCTGGTCCACCAGCTGGTGCTAAACCAGCACCAAACCAGCACTAACCAGCATATGCCAGCATAGACCAGCATGGAAATCGTGCTGGTCTGTGCTGTTTTTTTCAGCAGGAGATGCTTCTGACCCAACAGTTATACTGAAGTTAGAGTAAAGATGTGGTGTTAGAATATTGCTTTGGTTAAAGTCCCTCATATGAAGAGTACTCGAGTAAAAGTCAAAAGTATCAGTAAAAGTAACTGAGCTGTTCAGTCCTGAGGCTGCACTCTAACTCAGTGTCTGTGTTCAGTCCGGGTCAGCGGTCTACAGTCAGAACTCTACCGGACTCTCTGACCACCTGGCAGATCAGAGCCGTCGGCATGTTCAACGACGGTGAGATTCTGCAGCGTCGTCACTTTTCTTGTTCAGCTTAATAGTGTTAGCATCAAATAGTTCTGCTGAGCTAACAGTGTTAGCATCAGGTAGTTCTGCTGAGCTAACAGTGTTAACATCAGGTAGTTGTGCTGAGCTAACAGTGTTAGCATCAGGTAGTTCTGCTGAGCTAACAGTGTTAGCATCAGGTAGTTCTGCTGAGCTAACAGTGTTAGCATCAGGTAGTTCATCTGAGCTAACAGTGTTAGCATCAGGTAGTTCATCTGAGCTAACAGTGTTAACATCAGGTAGTTGTGCTGAGCTAACAGTGTTAGCATCAGGTAGTTCTGCTGAGCTAGCAGTGTTAGCATCAGGTAGTTCATCTGAGCTAACAGTGTTAGCATCAGGTAGTTCATCTGAGCTAACAGTGTTAACATCAGGTAGTTCATCTGAGCTAACAGTGTTAGCATCAGGTAGTTGTGCTGAGCTAACAGTGTTAGCATCAGGTAGTTCATCTGAGCTAACAGTGTTAGCATCAGGTAGTTCTGCTGAGCTAACAGTGTTAACATCAGGTAGTTCTGCTGAGCTAACAGTGTTAGCATCAGGTAGTTCATCTGAGCTAACAGTGTTAGCATCAGGTAGTTCATCTGAGCTAACAGTGTTAACATCAGGTAGTTCTGCTGAGCTAACAGTGTTAGCATCAGGTAGTTCAGCTGAGCTAACAGTGTTAGCATCAGGTAGTTCTGCTGAGCTAACAGTGTTAGCATCAGGTAGTTCTGCTGAGCTAACAGTGTTAGCGGTGCATGTGGAGGGTGAAGATGAGGTCTTATAACAGGGAGTCTGTGAGCAGGTTGAGGTGGACCTCAGGTGTGTCTCTCCTGCAGGTATCTGTGTTGCGGAGCCTCTTCTGGTGTCGGTCAATCTGCCGCTCAGCGTGGACGTACCGCTGCCCTATCAGGTGGTCCGAGGAGAACAGCTGGAGCTCAAAGGCTCTGTGTACAACCAGCAGCCTGACCCCATCACGGTACCACAGTCAACTACATTTCCCATGATTCTCTTACTGTCTGTGGCAACAGACAGAGTTTAGATGCTACATGTTAAAGATGCAATATGTAATAATTAACCATCTGTCAAATTCATACCCTAAACCAACGGGGGGCAGCAGATCACCAGAGTCACTGCTAACTGCTGCCAACTGTAGCTGTTGTTAGCTTGTTAGCTCAGTTAGCTGTGCAGCTAGCAGTCCAGGCATCAAAACTGTTATTTCTTCACATTCTGTTGACAATTGTATTTATTTTTTTAATGTTTTGTCACATGTAACTCTTTAACATCTGGTGTCGTCTGGTCAGTACTGCGTGACGCTGACGGTGGGCCCGGCGCTGTGTCTGCTGCAGTCCCAGCCAGCCGCCGGGGGGGCGGGGCTTCACTCCACCACCTGCAGCTGGAGCCGCCTGTCAGCCAAGGAGGTGGGGAAGGTGAGCTTCACTGTGCTGGGCCTGGAGCCCGGAGAACACACCCTGACCTTCACCCTGAAGACACGCAATGGACCCAAAGACATCCTGGAGAAGAAGCTGCGGGTGGTGGTGCGTATCGACATGGACGACGTGTTGTTTCATATCGAGCCGGGAAAGAAACTTCTCCGAGTCATTTAATGAGTCATTAAATTACTTTTTAAAGAAGAGTCAGTTAGTTTTTAGCAATTAGTTTTTAGATTATGCAGACTGACAGGACAGGTTATAAAAACATGGCAGCCATTTTAAACCACTTGTTTCTCTGCTGTTCTGTGAAACATCAGATCATTGATCCTGTCACTGTTTGATGAAAACAAACCTCACTCACAGGAATCACTGCACTCAGAAAACTAAACCTGCTGAGATCAGAGTTTATGTGGGGATCAGGTCTGAAGGAGACCGGTTCTGTTTCCTGTCCTGCTGTTCGCTTTAATGTCGGTTGTGTTTGCAGCCTGAAGGAGTGAAGAAGGAGCTGATGTCTGGAGGGACGCTCGACCCGCAGGGACGCTACGGTACGTCTCCTGACAGCTGCTCGCAGTCAAAGTGTCCGTCTGTGACTCTGTGTCAGTCTGTGACTCTGTGTCAGTCTGTGACTCTGTGTCCGTCTGTGACTCTGTGTCCGTCTGTGTCTCTGTGTCAGTCTGTGACTCTGTGTCCGTCTGTGACTCTCTGTCAGTCTGTGACTCTGTGTCCGTCTGTGACTCTGTGTCAGTCTGTGACTCTGTGTCCGTCTGTGACTCTGTGTCAGTCTGTGACTCTGTGTCCGTCTGTGACTCTCTGTCCGTCTGTGACTCTGTGTCAGTCTGTGACTCTGTGTCAGTCTGTGACTCTGTGTCCGTCTGTGACTCTGTGTCCGTCTGTGTCTCTGTGTCAGTCTGTGACTCTGTGTCCGTCTGTGACTCTGTCAGTCTGTGACTCTGTGTCCGTCTGTGACTCTGTGTCCGTCTGTGACTCTGTGACTCTGTGACTCTGTGTCAGTCTGTGTCTCTGTGTCAGTCTGTGACTCTGTGTCCGTCTGTGACTCTGTCAGTCTGTGACTCTGTGTCCGTCTGTGACTCTGTGTCCGTCTGTGACTCTGTGTCAGTCTGTGTCTCTGTGTCCGTCTGTGACTCTGTGTCAGTCTGTGTCTCTGTGTCCGTCTGTGACTCTGTGTCCGTCTGTGACTCTGTCAGTCTGTGACTCTGTGTCAGTCTGTGACTCTGTGTCCGTCTGTGACTCTGTCAGTCTGTGACTCTGTGTCCGTCTGTGACTCTGTGTCCGTCTGTGACTCTGTGACTCTGTGACTCTGTGACTCTGTGTCCGTCTGTGACTCTGTGACTCTGTGACTCTGTGTCCGTCTGTGACTCTGTGTCAGTCTGTGACTCTGTGACTCTGTGACTCTGTGTCAGTCTGTGACTCTGTGTCCGTCTGTGACTCTGTGTCAGTCTGTGACTCTGTGACTCTGTGACTCTGTGTCAGTCTCTGACTCTGTGTCCGTCTGTGACTCTGTGTCTGTCTGTGACTCTGTGTCCGTCTGTGACTCTCTGTCCGTCTGTGACTCTCTGTCCATCTGTGACTCTGTGTCAGTCTGTGACTCTGTGTCCGTCTGTGACTCTGTGTCCGTCTGTGACTCTGTGTCCGTCTGTGACTCTGTGCTGCTGCAGGTTCAGAGAAGAGGACTGTGGAGCTGAAGAACAACCTGCCAATCAACATCGTTCCCAACACGGCTGTGCAGAGGATGCTGACAGTCCACGGTGAGACGCACTGAGCGCCGTGTGTCCGGACTCTCTGCACTGACATGCTGCTATAAGTAATCCATTCTGAGTTTGATCTTCAACAACATGTCTGGCACATTATATCTTATAAACCCTCCAACACAACACGTCCATCCGTCACAGGAGCTTCATGGGATGAGACTAAACATAATCTGTTACAGTTCTGATGTATTCTTGATGCTATCAGATACTAAATGAAGTGCTTGGTTCTGATGAGGTCCAGTCTGAACAGCTGACACAGACTGATGTGATTTTGAACAGGTGAGGTTCTCGGAGACGTCCTGTCGGTGGCGCTCAGCCCAGAAGGCATCCGGCAGCTCGTCAACCTGCCGGCTGGGTCAGCAGAGGCCGCGCTTGATGAAGTCCTCCCCCTGATCCAGGTGTACCAGTACCTGGAGACGGCGAGGCACTGGGACATCCTGGGAGGAAACATCCAGGAGAACTCAAGAGATCTGAGACGGAAGATCAGAGAGGGTGAGGACACACTGAGGACACACTTAGGACACACTGAGGACTCACTGAGGACTCACTGAGGACACACTGAGGACTCACTGAGGACTCACTGAGGACTCACTGAGGACACACTGAGGACTCACTGAGGACTCACTGAGGACTCACTGAGGACTCACTGAGGACACACTGAGGAGTCACTGAGGACACACTGAGGACTCACTGAGGACTCACTGAGGACACACTTAGGACACACTGAGGACACACTGAGGACTCACTGAGGACTCACTGAGGACACACTGAGGAGTCACTGAGGACACACTGAGGACACACTGAGGACACACTGAGGACACACTGAGGACACACTGAGGACTCACTGAGGACTCACTGAGGACACACTTAGGACACACTGAGGACTCACTGAGGACTCACTGAGGACTCACTGAGGACACACTGAGGACTCACTGAGGACACACTGAGGACTCACTGAGGACTCACTGAGGACACACTGAGGACACACTGAGGACTCACTGAGGACTCACTGAGGACTCACTGAGGACACACTGAGGACTCACTGAGGACACACTGAGGACTCACTGAGGACTCACTGAGGACACACTGAGGACACACTGAGGACTCACTGAGGACTCACTGAGGACTCACTGAGGACACACTTAGGACACACTGAGGACTCACTGAGGACTCACTGAGGACTCACTGAGGACACACTGAGGACTCACTGAGGACACACTGAGGACTCACTGAGGACTCACTGAGGACACACTGATACGGAAGAGGATTAGGGCCACATGTGAATTTTTTTTTTAGTTCTGACTTTAAAGTCAGAATTCTGAGAAAAAAGTCAGAATTCTGACTTTAATGTCAGAACTAAAAAAAAATTCACATGTGGCCCTAATCCTCTTCCGTACACTGAGGACTATGTTTTTTTATTTATGTGTGTGTGTGTGTGTGTGTGTGTGTGTGTGTGTGCAGGTCTGGTCGCCATTAGTTCTTTCCGACGCGGAGACTCCAGCTACAGCATGTGGATGAACAGTAAATCCAGCACCTGGTCAGAACACACACACACACACACACACGCACACACACACACACGCACACACACACATTCTGCTGTTTGTTGCCATCTAGTGATCAAATTAAGAGTGACACTTCGACAGATACTCAGTCCTTCAGTTCACAGCTACATTAACCTGCGTCCTGATCTGATGTCACTTCCTGCTCAAATAGACAAACAGACTCCATGTTTCTACTCAAAGACAGAATTGAGTTCATGTAGAACATTTGCTGAATGAACAAGAAGGTCCAAATAATGCAGAATGAGTCAGAGACAGAGTTTCACAGAGTTTATAAAGTGTCTCCAACTCAACAACTCACTAAACTGACACATTTGTTAAGGGAGTCTGGGGACTTTCTCCACGGGGACAAAGAAGGAGCCTATATTGTTACTGTTTAGTGTCTTTGTAACATGTGACATGTTTAGATCAATAACATGTTTCTTCTTTCATAAATGGAGTGTAAATGGTGAAATCAGTGTAAACAGTGTGTTCAAACAGCTGATCAATGTTGGCAGGTAAGACTTTAGCACTTTAGACACAGAAGCAGACAGGCTGGTACAGACATGCTGCCACAAACTGACACTTTTTACAAGGAGACAAACAACTTCAGCTGAAAGATTTAATGCTGAATTTACAACAAGGACACAATGAGTTACAATCTGTCACACACACAGTTTCACTACGTTAGAAAGTTTGCTTTAACTCAACAACTCTTTAAATCACTACATTTGTTAATGGAGTCTGGTGAACTTGTGGATGATAGTTGGATTCATGTCTTACATGTAATGCTGAATTTACAAGAATGAGAAAATGATTTAGAGTTTGTCATAGAAAATGTTTCACAAAGTTTATAAAGTTTCTCCTCATGAAACAACTCTTTAAATCACTACATTTGTTAGTGGAGCCTGGTGAGACCTCGGTGTCCCTGTGTCTCTCCTCAGGCTGACAGCTCAGGTGGTGAAGACTCTGTCAGCAGCAGACCAGCTGGTCTCTGTGGACCACCAGTCGGACCATCGTCAGTCTCTGTCAGAATCTGTGGCCTGGTTGATCCGCAGCTCTCAGCAGCCAGACGGCTCCTTCACCGACGCATCCTCCTTCAGAGCCAACAAAGTCATGGTGAGCAGCGACTCTTCTTCTGTTTCCTCTGTTACTGAGTAGCACTTCCTGTCAGCGTCTCACTATGTTGATCTTCATAAATGTTTCTGATTGGCTGCAGGCTGCAGGGGCGAATGCAGTCGACCAATCGGTGTATCTGACGTCCTTCGTACTGATCGCGTTACACAAAGCGACGAGCATCAAAGATCCAATCCTGCAGCTCCAGGTGAGAACACGCCTCCTCCTCTTCCTCCTGCCACCTCCTCATCCTCCTCGGTCTCTCCTCACCTTGTTTCCTCTCCTCTTGTGCTCTTCACTCTCAGTTTCAGGAAGACAGCAAGACGTCTGCAGCAAACTACATTTCCCAGCATGCCTCAGGTGTGAAGAGTTTGTATGTGCGTGCGGTAGCGACCTACGCTCTGACCCTTCATGACCCCAACAGCATGGCGGCCTCCACGCAGCTCCTCCACCTGGAGAGGAAGGCTCAGAGCAAAGGTGCGTTTGATTCTGAGCGAGACATCACACGTCCCCGTCCAGCTGATATTAAATGATATCACATACGTGTGTGTGTGTGTGTGCGTGTGTGTGAGAGCAGGTAACCCCGTTGTGCTCAGGTACTGGAAGGAGGCCAATGTGACAGCTGATTGGCTGAAACCTGACCAATCCAGCGCTCAGACAGTGGAGATGACAGTATACGTCCTGCTGACTCTGCTCCTCAAGGTGATGCTACTTCCTGTTTACTTCCTGTTTGCTTCCTGTTCAGTCTTGTGTTTTATTTTGTCTTGGTCCCGTCGTCCTCATCAGGAGCACAAGACTCTTTGTTCACCTCCAGTCTCGCTCTGTCTCGTCTGCTACATGAAAACGTTAGCTGCACATTCTTGGACATGTAAAAATATTCTGTCCGGCCGCAGGAACAGTTTTATTTGACGACAACTTTTCGGTGAAATGACTCTTGGTGGAAAATTGTCTCTGGACGTTGTTTTCCTTGAACATCGGTTGTAGATGTCTCGTTGATGCGTTGAAGCATTAACGTCTCATCAATCAGTCCCGTCTCCGTCTTCACTGTAAGTCGTCTTTGAGGTGAGTGAACGAGTCAACCCGAGGGCCGATCCACCTGTAGACGGCGCCCTCTGCTGGAATCACCGCTGACTCGCAGTCGTCGCCTTCAGATCTGATAATCTGGATGTCCAACACGCTGCTGCTCCGTCAGCCGTCACAGGTTTAATTAAATCTGAGATGTTATTTAGGAAGCATTTGTTTGGACAGTGATCAGCAGAGGGATCAGATTCACTGGTCACAGCAAACATAATGATCATTGATTACTGATTATTGATTACTGATGATTGGGTCTGTGTTAAAGGGGAGGATCCAGGATGCTAACCCTGTCCTGTCGTGGCTGACCCAGGATCAGCACTATGGAGAGGGTTTCTACTCTATACAGGTACACACACACACACACTGTAACACACATACAGGTGTTCTGTTGGATGACCTTTGACCTGTCTGTCTCTTTGACCTGTCTGTCTCTCAGGACACAGTCTTGACTCTGGAGGCGCTGACAGAGTACAGCACAGCCGTCCCTCGAGCCGTCCTCGATCAGGACATCAACATCCGCAACAGGAAGGGATCTGTGGGACGGGTCCAGTTGACCCAGAGCCGACCCGTGGCCTCGCCTATCCAGGTGAGAGTGAGACAGTAATTGGCCTTTAGATGAGTCCTTCGAAGGACGCAGCCCCTCAATTGAGACTCACCTTCTGTCTTTTTTTCTCAGGTGACAAATAATGAAGACATCACCGCCACCACGGGTTACGGGAGGGGCGTGTCCACTGTGAAGGTGGGTGTGGTTTAATCCAGCAGCATGTCCGAGTGTCAGGCGGTGGACTGTAACTGTCCCTCGCTGTGTTTCCAGATGAAGACAGTTTACTATGAGACCACCGCGTCCAACCAAAACTGTAACTTTGACATCACTATAGAGGTGGCGGGCCCCGACACCTCCAGCAGTGAGTATTCAGTTCAGGTCTGCCTGCCTGCCTGCCTGCCTGTCTGTCTGTCTGTCTGTCTGTCTGTCTGCCTGCCTGCCTGCCTGTCTGTCTGTCTGTCTGCCTGCCTGCCTGCCTGTCTGTCTGTCTGTCTGTCTGTCTGCCTGCCTGCCTGCCTGCCTGCCTGCCTGTCTGTCTGCCTGTCTGCCTGCCTGCCTGTCTGTCTGTCTGTCTGTCACCAGAGTACATTTCTTCTTCTCCTCCTCAGATCCCAGTATGAGCGCTCCTCACATAGTCGCCTGTGCAAAGTAAAAAAGTTTTACCTCAAATCTTGTTTAACATAAAAACTAACTATTCTGAATGAACCCAGGATTCACACGTACATCTGTGTGTGTGTGTGTGTGTGTGTGTGTGTTACAGGTATAACCCTCCTCCTAACGAGCTGTCGACAGAGTCCGGTCTGACGGTGATGAAGATCCAGCTGCCCACAGGTGTTGATGCGTACCTGGAGGACCTGAGACAGGTGACAGCTGCTCTGAGTTCAGTGTGAGGACAGACTGAACTACATGTTGTGTAACAAACTCTGTCTTCATCACAGTTCAGAGACGCGATGGAGCCGAGCGTCTCTCACTACGAGCTCCAGGGACACACTGTGGTCATTCAGATGGACGCTGTGAGTAACGGACACACCTGACAGCTGAACCACCGGACCAGAACACCAGCATCCACATGCTCTCAGATCCAGTTTGTTTTCTTGACCTTAGACCTGCAGTTTCCTGTTAGAGACGTGAGCACAAACGCTCCCTGTTGGTGTGTTCAGGACGCTCCAACATCTGAGCTGCCAAAAAACATTACACTGAAAATGATTGATGAGAGTAAATCAAGATGACAGACACCAAGTAAACATGGACGTCATGATTAAGGATCAGTTGAATATGTTCTGTTTTCTTCATGAAATCGTTCAAAAACTAATAGATGGATATTTTGGAAAATCAAATAATATGAAGGTGATAAATCACTAATGTGAAGTTTATGTCTGAGCCATTAGTTGAATTTGTTGCTAGGTTCAATGTGGTAACTTCCTGTCTGGTTGCTAGGTTCAATGTGGTAACTTCCTGTCTGGTTGCTAGGTTCAATGTGGTAACTTCCTGTCTGGTTGCTAGGTTCAATGTGGTAACCTCCTGTCTGTTTGCTAGGTTCAATGTGGTAACCTCCTGTCTGGTTGCTAGGTTCAATGTGGTAACCTCCTGTCTGGTTGCTAGGTTCAGTGTGGTAACTTCCTGTCTGGTTGCTAGGTTCAATGTGGTAACTTCCTGTCTGGTTGCTAGGTTCAATGTGGTAACTTCCTGTCTGGTTGCTAGGTTCAATGTGTTAACTTCCTGTCTGGTTGCTAGGTTCAGTGTGTTAACTTCCTGTCTGGTTGCTGGGTTCAGTGTGGTAACTTCCTGTCTGGTTGCTAGGTTCAATGTGTTAACTTCCTGTCTGGTTGCTAGGTTCAGTGTGGTAACTTAATGTCTGGTTGCTAGGTTCAATGTGGTAACTTCCTGTCTGGTTGCTAGGTTCAGTGTGGTAACTTCCTGTCTGGTTGCTAGGTTCAATGTGGTAACTTCCTGTCTGGTTGCTAGGTTCAGTGTGGTAACTTCCTGTCTGGTTGCTAGGTTCAATGTGGTAACTTCCTGTCTGGTTGCTAGGTTCAATGTGTTAACTTCCTGTCTGGTTGCTAGGTTCAATGTGTTAACTTCCTGTCTGATTGCTAGGTTCAATGTGTTAACTTCCTGTCTGATTGCTAGGTTCAATGTGTTAACTTCCTGTCTGATTGCTAGGTTCCCTCAGACAGATTCCTGTGCGTTGGTTTTCGGATCAGGACTGCGTTCAAGGTGACCGGGGAAAGCGAGTCCCTGTTTAGCGTCTATGAGCCTCAGGACAAAGGTGAGAGTCATGACCCGCTGTGCATCCTGGGATTTGTAGTCTTTATCCGGCATGTTTGTAGTTTTACAGTCTTGAGATTCAAACAGAAAACATATCAAATGTAAAAAATGAAGACTTTTGATGTTGTGAGTCAGAACTTTGACTATAACATCAGAGTTGTCAGGATTGTAAAGTTTTTAAAGTCAAGAGTTCTGACTGTGAAAGTGAAGATTATGACCAACATCATGACTTTCTGAGTCAGAACTCAAGGACCAAACAAAATTATGACTGTCTAACATTTGACAAGAATCAAACATATGAGATCGTATCAGCGGCATCATAAGTTAGACCTGAGTGTTTTTATTTCTGTCCACATAGCGTCACTTTACTTTCCATACAGAGTGAGATGAGATGTGTGTGGGGTACAGAGAGGTGGTTAGCTTAGCTTAGCACAAAGACTGGAGGGAGGGGAAAGTGTTAGCTTAGCTTAGCACAAAGACTGGAGGGAGGGGAAACTGTTAGCATAGCTTTATCTAAAGAGAAAAAAAATCCACCTTCCAACCACTCAGAGTGTGTAAATCTGAAGTCTGAAGTTTAAGTTCTGGTGTCGTCGTCTGTTTTGTGTCCTGCAGGCAGTTTGTGCACTAAACAGTTCTCCTCCCAGGAGCAGAGCCTGCAGCGCCTCTGTGTGGGCCAACAGTGTCAGTGTATGACAGGTAACTGCTGCCTTCTGATTGGCTGAGCTCAGCTGTCACTCTCACGCAGCGTTTCTGTTGTTGTGTACGTCATGTTGCTAATGTGTTGTTGTGTAGCTGCGTGCGCCGCCTACAGAGGAAAGATCGACGCGACTCTGACAGCAGACAAACGGACGGATGAGACCTGCAAGCCGCACATCAAATACGGTGAGAACGTCATTTATTGTTGAATTTATCTGGACCAGAACTGCTGCAGGGAAAAACCCACAGAAGTGATGATGAAGACACCTGCAGGCTCAGACAACCTGGTTCTGTGTTTGATACAGCAGATCCAGTACGTGCGTCAGACAGTGTTAGACGTGACATCATGTACTCAACACTTCTGTTCCGACCCGATGAGTTCTGTTTGGAGTCAGCAGCTACGTTACACCTGACAAACTGTTTCACACCTGTGCTTTGTGTTTATGTCAGTGTTGTTCTGGTCAGAAGCTGTAGGGGGCGTCAGATCACACAAAAGGACAACTTATAATGTGGCTTTAAATGCCTCATGTTAATTAGGCTCATTAGTCAGCATATACTTTTCCTTTTTTTATAATCAGTGTTCATACGCAGCAGGCTTGTCATTAATTATAGGAGGTTAGTTTATTCTGACGTGTATTAATCATATTTCAAAAACACTTTAATACTTTCTCCAGCACACTGGCTCTAATGTTGTGTGTCATTTAGACAAATAAATACTGAAATATATCTAAAACCATGAGAGTTATACAAATATTTAGAAATATTTGTTTGACATTTTATATGAGCAGCTGAAGCTTGTTTCTGACTCTGACGGTGCCCCCCGGTGGCAGCGAGACGCCAGCTGCAGTCACGGCCCGGATAAAAGTTCTGCATCTCAAACTGGTTCTTCTGTATCTCTCACACACACACACACACACACACACACACACACACACACACACTATTCACTGCTCTGTTGTCTCCTGCAGCCTATAAGGTGACCGTGGTGTCGTCAGCAGCAGAGGGAGACTTTATGACCTACACAGCCACCGTAGTTGAAGTCCTGAAGAACTCAGATAAAGGTGAAGTACACAGAGTTAAAGCAGCATCGTCCTGTCGGCGTGACCCTTTCGTTTGGTTCACAGTCTGATATTTTATGTTTAGATATGTAAATGAGGCTAACTAATTAAATATGAATTCATTAGGATGATTGTTGAGAAGTAAGACAAACACAAGAATGTGTATTTGGACATTTTTCTTTCCATGAAACTCAAAGAAGACATGAAGGCAGAAAATTAGACTGAAACCACCTGTAGACATGTTGTGTCAGCTGACCTCCTGTCGCCATGATGACATCATGTTGCCTGTTCGTTCTGTCGCTTGTAGAGTTTGAGGCGGTGAGTTCAGGTACAGAAGTGGACCTGGTCAAGAAGATCACCTGTAGTGCAGTTGATATCCAGAACAACAAACAGTACCTGGTGATGGGCTCCAGCGGGTCAGAGGTCAAACTCAACCAGGGCTTCAAGTGAGTGTCTCTCTACCTCTCTCTCACCTGTAGTTCTTCTTCTTCCTCTTCTTCTTCTTCTTCCTCTTCTTCTTCTTCTTCCTCCTCTTCTTCTTCTTCCTCTGTTTGATGTGACTGTGTTTGTCTCGCAGGTACCGTCTTCCTCTAGACTCGGAGGCGCTGGTGGAGCTGTGGCCGACTGATTGTAGTTCTCCTGAGTGTTTGGACTACGTTTCCCAGCTAGATGACTTTGCTCTGGACCTGCAGTTAGCCAGCTGCCCTGCCAGCTGAGGACGTGTTGTTAGCTCGCAGTGTAAATGTGCATGTTACTTCTTCTTCTTCAGATTGTTTTGTCGTTTCATTATGTGACAATAAAGTTGAGAACAATCCTGATGATCAGCATGTTTCTATTTCTTCAACATGGAACGCATCCTTTGTTTCAGCAGCTACACAGCTGATCCTCGCCCGCTGACACATACTCAGTGATAGAGAGTAACTTACATTCTGCTCCTGTTACTTCACCAAAGTATCTGATTACTTCTCTCTCCTCTGTGTTGTGCTGCCTTTATGTACCATCGGAAATATTGAAACTGTCAGTTTTGCACAGTTAATCATCCGATCAACAGAATAGATAGATAGATAGATAGAATTACTTTAATGATCCCAGACTGGGAAATTATTTTGTTACAGCAGTAGTGGGTCCGCAAATAAAACATTTCATACAATACTTTAAAGGTGCAGTTTAAAAACAGGGACAGAATTTGAAAACTGGATAATAATCTGTTCTTCATGTATCAATATGCAAATTATTTATTAGAGAGGTTAGAGCAAGTATTTCGGGAAAGTATCGGATTTATGAGGAGAGCCTGAAGGCAACATCCACCTGCAGCTGTGTGTGTGTGTGTGTGTGTGTGTGTGTGTGTCTCTAACTGACGCTAACATGGCTGACGTCACTTCACCGGATTTGTATCGCTGGTTCCCATGGAGACGGAGGACTAGCTAACGCTAACCGGGCTAACGTTAGCAGAGGTAAAGTTGACCGTTACCGGGAGCCGGTCCGCCCGGTGTGCACTGTTTGAAGGAGCTGTTAGCTGTTAGCCGTTAGCTCACTAAGTTTAAAGTTAAAGTCCCTGCTCATTAGAGCTTTGGGTTTCTATGGTGACCACATTCTAACCAGGCTAAAGCTAAGCTCAAGCTAATTATCTGATCATTTAACCAGCTAAGTTAACGTTAGTTGATGGTAACAGCAGCGAGGACAGAGGGGTTCGGTCACTGTGAGTCCAACAGCCCAGTCGGACCAGTACCTTTACTGGTTACTGGTTTTAATTACTGACGCTAACTTTAGCCGGTTTACTCTCTACAGACTGGTTAAGATGCTAACTACTAACTAGCTAGTAGCTGTAGGGTTAGCAGGTTTCTGACCTGATGAGGAATTATTCACTGCTGATAATTAAAGAGACTCAAGTTCTTCAAATATGACGTTAATTAATTCGTAATAATGATAAATAAAAGTAATAAGAAACGTTGGTAAACAAAGTGACAGATAAATGAACAGGATCAATCAGAAAGACGTCATGTATAAAAACAGTTAATCAACGTGTGATCAAGAAGAATATTTTAAAAGAAGCTGGAGACTGAATACGAATAAATACAATCACGACACTTTAACCATAACACATTTTGGTTATCTCACTACCTGTCTGTCTTCCCACCTGTCTGTCTTCCCACCTGTCTGTCTTCCCACCTGTCTGTCTCACTACCTGTCTGTCTCCCCACCTGTCTGTCTCCCCACCTGTCTGTCTCACTACCTGTCTGTCTCACTACCTGTCTGTCTCACTACCTGTCTGTCTTCCCACCTGTCTGTCTCTGTCTGTCCTCAGCCTGTCCAGCTGTCTGGTCCAGAGATGGAGGAGCAGAGGGAGACAGGAGGAGCTGCAGACTCTCAGGAGAACAGGCGAGGTACAGCAGGAAATATAGACACACAGCTTCAAAACCACATGAAGGAATCAGTAATCAGTAATCAGTAATCAGTACTCTCCTGTCAGGTATCAGGTACATAACAGAGGAGCTGCTGCTGAAGCTGACTGGCTGTCAGTCTGTGGTTCTGATTCGATCCCTCAACCTGTCGTCATTAACTGGAGACAAACAGATCAGGGTCAGAACACACTGATACTGTTAGTGCCACAGTCTATACTGCTGCCACTGCTGCTTATACCAGTGTGTGTGTGTGTGTGTGTGTGTGTGTGTGGTTCAGTTCATAGAGAACCTTCACGGCTGTCAGCGTCTGGAGAGTTTAACACTGAACCACAATGTGATCCAGAGGATGGACCGACTGAACACTCTGACACAGCTGAGAGAGCTGCAGCTGGCACACAACAACATCCAGTGAGACGCACACACACACACACACACACACACACACACACACACACACACACACACACACTAGATGGTGGGAGTTGACAGAGGTGTTGTGTTGGCTCTTGTAGATGACAGCGATGAAGTTCAGCAGCTTTGTTCACCCTCCACATGTTTGTGTCATCAGTGTTGTTACAGTATGTAACTCCAGTGTGTGTGTGTGTGTGTGTGTGTGTGTGTGTGTGTGTACAGGAGGATTGAGGGACTGGAGCTCATGTCCCGTCTGCAGCGTCTGAACTTGTCCCACAACAGGATCGAACACGTTCCCGTGTGGCTCAGCAGGAAGCTGCACTCGCTGCACACACTGCACCTGCAGCACAACCTCCTCACATCTGTGAGTCCCAGCTGAGTTCACACACTCGTTCTGCTGCATCCATTCATTTATTCACCAGCTATTTTTATAATCAGTTATTCAGTTTCCCACATGCTCCTCGCTCTGATGTCCTGATGTCACATAAGAAACAAACAGATAAACCTCAGCATGGATCATACAGCTGCAGCTGTCAACATGTTGTTGTCATGGAGACCAGATGCATGTGCAGCTTTAGACAAGAAGAGATTTGTTGTTTTTGCTGACAAACGATGAAACGATTGATAAGTGATCAGTAAACATTGTTTCAGTCGTCTGTGTGTGTGTGTGTGTGTGTGTGTGTGTGTGTGTGTGTGTGTGTGGATGTGTGTGTGTGTGTGTGTCTGCAGCTGTACGAGCTGTCGCGGCTGCGCTCTCTGAGCAGCCTATCAGAGCTCTCCCTGACCGGAAACCCCGCCTGCTCACTGCAACACTCCCGCCTCTTCCTGCTCTACCACCTCCGGACACTTGACAGGCTGGACGAGCTGCCAATCACGCAGGAGGAGAGAGGACACGCCCACAAACGCTTCAGCGCCGGTACATCATTTAACATCAGAGAACATTATAGAGTGTATGACGTAACGACGGGACGTGACACCGTGTTCATGTGTGATCAGAGGAGCTGGAGCGTCTGCAGCAGCAGGTGGACAGCAGCCAATCAGAGCTCAGCAGGCTGCAGCGGGAGCAGCAGGCCGCAGTGACTCGACTGGATCAGCAGGAGGAGACGAACCGAACACTCACGGCCCAAACAGAAACAAACAGACACACACACACACTGCTGGAGCAAGAGCTGCACACCAAGAATCAGCTGGTACGACACACACACACACACACACACACACACACACACACACACGTCTGAGTGTTTGACCTTTGACCTCTGAAGTCCTTCTGTCCGTCCTCTTCTTCCTCTGTTGTTTCCTGCAGCTTTTCTCCGGAGCGGTCTGCTTCTCTTCTTCTTCTCCTTCAGTTGTTTCCTCTCTGCTGCAGGTAGAGGCTCCAACACGTCACAGCAAACATGTGATGTCACATTGTGATGTCACATTGTGACAGTATCAGAATGATGTCAGATCGCTGTGATCATAAAGTGAACTTTCTTCTCTCACTCTGGCTTCTGTCTGTGTATTCTTAGCCCCGCCCTCCTGTCTCTCAGCTGGGCGTGGCCCATCAGGTACTGTGACATGATATCAACATTAATCTCCCATCATCCCTAGCTCCCTCAGAGCCTCAGACTCCTGCAGTGTGATGTGTGTGTGTGACCTGCAGTGTTGACAGTGTTGGGAATAACGGCGTTAGAATAAACGGCGCCGTTTATTCTAACGTCGTTAGTAACGCGCGTAACTAACGGCGTTACTTTTTTTCAGTAACGGGTAATCTAACTAATTACTATTTCCATCGTTACAATGCCGTTACCGTTACAACTATTAAATGTGGCGCGTTACAAACTGAAGCTGATCATTGAAGCTGTTGTCACCGACTCGGCTCTCAGCCACCAGAGCTGCATCTCTCAGCAGCACACGCTTCTACAAAACTAACACTGGCCAAAACTCTGTTGCTGACGCTGTTGATGATGACAGCAGGCCAGAGGCCAGAGGCCTGTACTGCGAAGCCAGTTTAGTGTGTTAGCAGGTATGTTGAGTCTAAAGCCAGGCTTCCCTGTACTACAAAGGTGGCTCTCTTTTAACCCGGCTAGATCACCATGGTAACTCATGCTTAGCTCATAACCTGGTCCCGACCAGAACCCGGTGGACCTGGGAGCAAGAATAATTCGGGCAGCACTGCGATGTGAGCGGCTTCTTCGAGATCGCGCTGATCCGCTGGCATTTCCTGATGAAATTCTCTATGAGCGATACAGATTTTCAGCCGAGGGAATACGGAACATTTGCTCACTTATTGAGCCGAGTGTCAGGAATGCCACTGAAGAAGCTGTGCGCTCACTGTCGGGCAAACTGTTTGTGTAGCCCTTCGTTTTTTTGCCACGGGAACCTTCTTACATTCAGTTGGTGATGCAGAAAATCTGAGCAAGAACACACACTGACAAAATGATGGGCAGCTTGGCTACAGACCACTCTGAATGATGTTTTTGTATTTGGCTCTAACTTGCTGCCATGTCCGACTGCTGCTTCCACATCTTAATAAAATGCAATATGAAATATTAATTAGGCCAACCTAGTATTTATCTGTCACAGATAAGGAGTAAAGTTAATTATTTCTTTGATGTGTCCATGAATAAACTGATGAACTGATCAATGTTTCACCCGTTGTAGGGCAGTGTACGCCCAAACACAAATCTGACAGGCTGGAGCTGTTTTCACTGTCAGAAAGCTCTTTATTGTCATTGTACAGGGACAGTAGCTACATTTGCTTGTTCATCCCGACACAGTAATACAAATAAAACACTGAACATTTATAGCCTATGCACACTCAGCCTCGCTTTCAATAAAACACACACGTGCATTCTATAACTGAGATCAGTAAAATGTGAAAACAATATAGACATCATTCAGAAATGAAAAAAGATAGTTGTAGCTTCAGTTTATTTATTTTTTAAATGGATGAGGGTTAATATGTAAAAGTTGCACAATGTTGAGCTTTCAGAACTGAAAACACTAAGGGCTTAATATAATATTGATCATAATATTAATCATTGTTAACTTACGCATTTACACGGTCAGCAGTTTTCTGCCAGCAGCCCTCCCTCGCTCTGTTGGCGGCGACAGTGTTACTTTTTGCCGTGATGGTTTCCTTGAATTCTTCATAGTCCTGCATAATAAGAATCTGCTCATCTTGAGTAAAATATGTGGCCCGGGATCGATCCATTTTCGCACGGAAGTAGAATAATATGACGTCAAACGCCCCCTTTTATGTGAACGCGCGCAGAGCACAAAGCAGAGAACCGGACTTGACAAATGAAGTTGATAACCACCGTCGCAGTACCGTTTAACTCTGATTGGGGACTCGGGGCTTTGTTGAGCTGCATCATGAGCACAAAGCCTGGCTATGTTGAGCCCCCTTCACAGTACAGGCCTCTGGTGTGGCTAACGTGAGCTCCGCTAACAGCTTCACAAAAACTAGTGACACAGACTGAACTGAATGCAATGATAGACAGGTTTGTTGTTTAGAACTTGCTCCTGTTATCAACAGCTGACTCAGACTCATTCAGAGCCTCACTGGTAAAATATCGGGGAGAGCAGGAGCCGGTCCGCCATGCAGAGAGACATTTTCTAAATACAGATGTAGGTGCTGAGTAGCTAAAATGACTGCTGAGCTCAAAAGGAGGAAGAAATAAAAGTGATGCAATAGTTACTTTCAGAGATGGGGACTCGAGTCACTGTGACTTGGACTCGAGTCGACTCGAGTCTGTTTTGATGACTTGTGACTTGACTTGAAAAAAATAAAAAGACTTGAGACTCGACTCGACTTGGAAGTTAAAGACTCGGGACTTGACTTGACTTGAGACACAATGACTTGAATGACTTGAGTGTTATTCAGTTCATGATTTCAGTTTGAATATAAATTAATACATTAATTAAAAAAAAAAAATTAAAAAAAATAAAAAAAATAAATATATATATACTGTATATATATATATATATATATATATATATATATATATATATATATATATATATATCCAATATTGTCATGATTGGATCACTACCCTGTCAATCAATCATGCCCTCTCTACGTACCTTCTGTGTTTATTTGAGAAACCCGCCCTCTAATATCAGATCTGCATCAACATGGCAGCGGAGGGGTGCAGACAGTCATCGTCTTCGGCTTTCTGAATTACCATTTTGACGGCAAAAGACGCGCAGCACAGTGCAAGACATGATGCGACATAAACATCTCGGACAGCCAAGCGACAATTTCAAACTTTGTTCGTCATTTGAAGAGCCATTCTGCCCAGTAAGTGCTTGTCAATTAGCTAATATTATCCTGTTAGCCTCTTCGGTAGTTAGCTAACTTTAGCTTGATATGATACGGAGGTGGGGGGGGGGGAGGGTCGGTTTGGTGGAACTTCTTGTTTTTAATTTGCCAACATCAACCCCAGACAACGTGAGCGAACCTTCCGACCGGTTCATCACAAGACTGGCTGTACGTTTTACGAACGAGCAACACAACAAACCAGCCCGCCAACACTGAATCATTACCCGGTGTTCTCCCGCCTCTGAGCAACGGCGGGCCGCCTGCGTGAATATGGCCGCTCCCTCTGTGTGTGTGTGTGTGTGTGTGTGCGCACGCGCCTGCACGCGGGGGTCATCACTGCAAAGTAAATATTGCAGCGATGAAGTCACCTGAAATTAGTGGTAGTAGTAACTAAGGTTGTGAAGTTGAATGAATACTGTTGGAGATGGACTAAATGAAGCAATTATCTTAAACTTGAGTAATTACTACAAGCTGAAACACTAGTAAATAAAGTAGATGCTGCTTAAAAACAGATCATGACACAAATATGGTTTTAAAACTTAGCAAAGTAAGTAAATATAATTTAAAATGGAATACATATGTTAAAACATAACATTAAATAAATAGGATTTTATAATGAAGTAACCCCGAGTTAAAAAACAGCATATGAAGTTGATTTGGGTTAACAGCTGAGTAAATGTAAATTTCTGTTTTGTTTGAATCCATTATGTATTTTACTGAATATCAGTAATTACAATGCAAATCCAAAGTATTGTCATTTTTAAACAGGTTGGACACATTGGCCATTGACTTTTACTGACAGTTACTTATATCTTGTCTTTTCACTTTATTAAGATCAGATTCTGCAGGTTAAACTGCAACAATAAGGTGACTCGACTTGCCCAAGAAAAACTGACTTGAGACTTACTTGAGACTTGCACATATGTGACTTGGTCCCATCTCTGGTTACTTTTCCTGGTAACTAATAACTTTTATAGTGGAGTAATTCCGTTACTAACTCAGTTACTTTTTGGGAGAAGTAACTAGTAACTATAACTAATTACTTTTTAAGAGTAACGTGCCCAACTCTGAGTGTTGATCATGTCGGCTGATATTTATGTAGATGATTATGTGTTTCTCATGTTTCTGTTTGGTCGGAGTGATATTTTAGCATCAGCTCTGTTTGCTGTGTTTTGTAATGTTCAGACTTCCTGTTTCTCTTCACAATAAAAGCCTTTTGTGTGTCTTCAGCTGGAGAAGACAGCGGCTGAGCTGACGAGAGCCTTTCACCGACTGTACGAGCTCGAGCAGGAGCTCACTTTCTACAAGATAGATGCCAGACTCAACCCTCTGCCCACCTGCAGCGTACAGGTAACACACACACACACACACACACACACACACACACACACACTTCTGCCTATCACAGCTGTAGTCTCTATATGGTCCAATACTAGATTTTTGACTGATAATCAATTCCAGAGTGAAGCTGATGATGGAATGTAACTAAGTATGTTTAATTAAGTTCTGCGCTTTAGTGCAGTTTGTACTTTGCTTGAGTATTTCCGTTTTCTGCTGTTGTGTATTTGATTGGACACAACCTGTCTGATTGAGCTGATTGATCGTTTACTTGATTTAATTCTGACATTTGATTCTCAAACAGCCACAAATATAAAATATCTGAACTGGACTGCGAGTGTCAGAGTTTTAACTCTCGTCTGTGTCATCAGGACGTCGACTCTGTGGACTCTGTGGCTGAGAGTCCGTACATCGGCAAAGCTCGACATATCAGGAAAACCATCACCTCCTCCTCCTCCTCCTCCTCCTCCTCCTCCTCCTCCCTGCAGACTCTGGATCAGTTGTCTCACACAGAGTCATCGCTCCTCCTGCTGGAGGAGGGTGAAGGTGAGTGTAGGTTTCCACTGACTGAAGCTTCAGCTTGACGCTCTGATGATTCACTGACTCTTCATCCACATCAAATAAAATCCACACAGCTGCTCGATAAAGTTCAGTGAACTTCAACTAACAGAGGTTTGGTTCAGAAAAATTGTCCATTTCAAAAGTTCTGAATGACTAAAGCAAGAACCTCAACAGGTCAAAGAACCGTCTAGCTCTCTGACTTCAATCTTTTTAAATTTAACAAATGAAATGAAATTATTAAATGTGAATTAAACATCATACAAGGCATTCAAGCTCCTTTTTTTTAAATGAAATAAGAGTATTTGCACTTGGCAAACAACAGCAGTGATGAACGGGTCAGAGCCTGTTCGGTTAATGACCAAAGAACTGGAGCGAGGTCGTTGTAGGGCCCATTCGCCTGATACGCTGCCAGGTGAATATGTCTGCCTTATAATTACAAGAAGGGAACTCTCTGGTTTCGTCTCCCTCGTGTCCTCGTCCACATGGCAAGAAGAACTAAATAGAAAGAGGGTAAGAAGAGACTTTCCCCTGACCTTCAGTTTAAACGCTGTGTGAGCTGTAACCATTATGTCCAGATGTGGTGACGTGCACATGACACAGGTGATGATGGTGTAAACACTGGGGAAGTAAAAGACCTAAACCTCACTGGCTCTGATGATGCTGTTGTAGTTGAGTAATGACAGACTGAAGTGAAGCTGAGTCCTGGAAGCTGACCAGGGGAATTAGCTCAAATGGTAGAGCGCTCGCTTAGCATGCGAGAGGTAGCGGGATCGATGCCCGCATTCTCCAAGACATCTTTAACCTTTGTTCATTCTGCTGAATTCAATGTCTTGTGTTTGTCCTCCACCGTCTCTCAGAGGTCGAGTCTTCAGCTGACGTCAGTGAGAAAACATAAAGTTGTGTGAGGTAAACATGTAGACATTTAGGTTGAGATCATTCACACCCGGAGTTCAAGAAGTTACTCTCAGGTTCAAAGCTTATTGCTCACCTTTAATATGTGACAAGAGCTGTAACTGGCTCTCTCACATAGTAAGCACACATTTAAAAAACATAAAGTCACTACAACACTGAAAAGTCGTCTCAAAGACAGGAGGTGAGAGCACTTCTCTTCAGACAGTCGACCCAACGTAAACCACCTTTAGTTCAGTTCACACAGTTTATGTAAGAGTGAGCAGCAAGCAAAATCAAGTCACCTCCATATCTGCAGCTCCGACTCGGCTTCTCAGTGACAGCATGTCTACAGGCCTCGTTGGCGCAGTAGGCAGCGCGTCAGTCTCATAATCTGAAGGTCGTGAGTTCGAGCCTCACACGGGGCAGATCTTTTAGATCAGGTAGAGAGACACCTGGTGTACAGGTATCAGACAGACGCCTGGTGTACAGGTAACGGACAGACAGACAGACGCCTGGTGTACAGGTTTCGGACAGACAGACGCCTGGTGTACAGGTTTCGGACAGACAGACGCCTGGTGTACAGGTATCGGACAGACAGACACCTGGTGTACAGGTAACGGACAGAGAGACGCCTGGTGTACAGGTATCAGACAGAGAGAGACAGTGTAGAGAGATTTGAAATGATCGGAAATGTCTTCAATTTAAAAAGAGCCATGAAAACCAGCAGCAGACAGTCAGCAGTGAAGGTTTGTTCACATGACGTGTTAGCTTACAGCTGCTACATGTTAGCATGTTAGCATGGAGCTCATTAACATGTTAATATAACTTAAATGACACTACAGTGAGGATGGGCTTCACAATCACACTCTCACTGTTTACAGGCTTCTGTTATCAGACGAGGTGGCCGAGTGGTTAAGGCGATGGACTGCTAATCCATTGTGCTCTGCACGCGTGGGTTCGAATCCCATCCTCGTCGCATTATTATTTAACAAATAATAAGCGCTCATGCTTTTCTGACACCCAGCAGTCACTCAAAGAGAAAGTCACGAGGATCATCAGACACAGATACAGATTCACACAACGCTCTATCTGTCTGCACTGCTTTAATATCTGATCTGGAAGCTGATTTACAGCCACCAGAGTGTCATGATCACAACTGACTGTGTGTGTGTGTGTGTGTGTGTGCGCGTGTGTGTGTAGCTGAGGCAGGTCACACAGAGCAGCAGGCAGCATCTGAACCGGCGGAACACAAAGCTCACAGACAGGTAACTGACTCATGATTGTGTGTGTGGCAAAATGAGGTGACAACAGCAACAACAACTAGAAACACTTTAAATCTGTGATCCCTCTGAGTGATGATCAGTGAGCTCTGTGCTCTGCTGCCTGGTCTGTAACATGTGAAGTCGACTCAGGAGTGAATCAAAATGTTTCTGAACTCAGCAACAGGAGCCGCTGTGTTGTCTCGTGATGGAGCAGCTGAGAGGTGAAGCTGACGAGACCAGGAGACGGATGGACGGACAGACAGAGGACAGCTGGCGGACAGAGACACAGACGGAGGAGCTGGAGACACAACATGTAAGTGAGATGACAGTCTGGTCTGTGTGATGGACTCTGATCCTCCGAGGTTTACTGTCTGTTCATTCGTTATTGACATGGGGACATCAGAGCGAGGAGGCAGTGGGTGATCACATGATCTGTAGGAGACAAAAATACAGTGAATGTTATCGTGTCGGCCAGGAGAAAGAAGAAGTACCACAGTGACGCCAGCAGAGCCTTTCTGAGAAGATGAGACGCTGACAGCCAATGAAAAAAGATGCTGGTGCTCACGAGGCATTATTCCAGAGAAGAAGAGTTCAGATGTAATCAAACACAGAGGGGGAGGAGGGGGGGAGGTTTCTGAGGATTGATGCTCAACTTTAAAGGGATAGTTCAGGTTTTTTGAAGTGTGGTCATATAAAGTACATATCTATAGTTGATCTGTTTCCTGCCTGTAATCAGCGATCAGCGCAGCCTCAGTTTGGAGCAGCAGAGAGCCGCTCCAGCCCAGACGCTCAGCTTTGTACTGCAGTGAACGGGTCCAGAGAAAAAGAGAAATTAACCACCAAAAACAAGGCTCACCTAAAAACATCTATATAAGTTCAAGTGTACGTTGTATAGGTAAAATTCACACCGCTTTACATCGCTGTCAGACCGCGCTTTCTTTTGGCACTACATTTTCTCAACCGTAGAACCTCCGTATCCCTACGCACTAGCGTAACTGGGCAACAGCTGATCTGCGAGCGGCAGAATACAGCACGAGGCCCAGCTGCTGGACGAGAGGGTAACTTTCGTTAAAAACGAACCTTAACTCTCCGTATCCTTCCGCATTAGTGCTCATGCGTAGGGATACGGGGGTTCTGCGGTTGAGAAAATGTAGTGCCAAAAGAAAGCGCGGTCTGACGGCGATGTAAAGCAGTGTGAATTTTACCTATACAACATACACTTGAACTGATGTTAAATTTTTTAGGTGAGCCTTGTTTTAGGTGGTTAATTTCTCTTTTTCTCTGGACTCCGTTCACTGCAGTACAAAGCTGAGCCTCTGGGCTGGAGCGGCTCTCTGCTGCTCCAAACTGGAGGCTGCGCTGATCGGTGATTACGGTAGGAAACAGATTGACTATAGATATGTACTTTATATGACCACACTTCAGAAAACACCAACTATCCCTTTAAGACATGACAGGAGCTATTACAGCAAAAGATGCTTAATATTATCATGTTGCTCCAGTGACGAAGTGTCTGATTCACAGGAGAGCTGGTTTCAGGCCTCGTTGGCGCAGTAGGCAGCGCGTCAGTCTCATAATCTGAAGGTCGTGAGTTCGAGCCTCACACGGGGCAGATCTTTTAACAACAGAGCACAGTGGGACAGACACATGGATTTATTGACTTAAATAGGAACTTTGTTGATTTTCAACCAGTTTTAATCATTATAACGTCATTGTATGTTAGACTAAAATATGATCTCTGATCAAGTGACAAGTGTCTCACTAAACTCTGATTAAACTGTAAACCTACAGTCTGTTACCACACTGACTAGTTCTGCCGTTATCCAACAGCACTTTGAGTCAGACCGAGTCGCGCTGATTTGCTTTTGCGTCACCAGTATTAGTGTAGTAGTGGGATCGATGCCCGCATTCTCCAAGACGCTTTATCTCTTTGTTTAACTCTGCAGTTTGAGTTCTGGTTACAGAACCGTAGTCTCAAAGACACAGAGTTCAGTGTAAACAACTGCTGACAGTCTGTCAGGATTAAACCTGCAGGCAGTTTACTGTGAATGAAGGATCTTTAAAGGTGAGATTGTTCTTGTCCTCTCTCTGCACATGATCGACTCCCCAGGTTCACTGTTTGAGTCCTGCAGTCAGAACAGACAGTAAAGGGTTAAAAGTGTCTTGGAGAATGCGGGCATCGATCCCGCTACCTCTCGCATGCTAAGCGAGCGCTCTACCATTTGAGCTAATTCCCCTGTGAGTTAAAGGAGCAGTCCACTGAAAAGCTGCCTGTGGGTTTTATGACCTCTCTGAGAACTCTGGTCTTTGAACTTTCTGCTACAATGAACTTCTTTAAACTGCATTCAGCTCTCATTCTCCCTCCCCCTCTTTATGCAGCTGAACTATGTAGCAGTAAAAAGCAGACGCTCCCTCTCACAGAGCAGACAGTAAAGGGTTAAAAGTGTGCTGGAGAATGCGGGCATCGATCCCGCTACCTCTCGCATGCTAAGCGAGCGCTCTACCATTTGAGCTAATTCCCCTGCTGAGCCTGTAGCACTCAGCTCCACTTCACTCTGTCATTACTGAAGGAGTTAAAGGAGCAGTCCACTGAAAACCTCTTTCTCCCTCCCCCTCTTTATGCTGCTGAACTATGTAGCAGTAAAAGGAGGTTTTTCTTTTGAATCCCTCTGTGAGTCTGTGACGGCAGCAGCTGTCAGTGGGAATCCAACTGTGAATATGTGGAGAAAGCATCAGACAGCAGTAAACTTCTCTGTGTTCAGAGTTGCATCAGAAACAGCATCAACAGGTCGTCTGCTGTCTCTTTAAGAACCTCTCACTCCACCCCCCCGGGGGAGCCCCCTAATCTGAGGGCTGGGATGTTCCCATTGGACAGAGCATGACCTGTCACCCTGCAGCTGCCTCTCTGATTGGCTGGGAGACCGAATTCCTGTGTGGATTCAAAGAGAGGGGGAGAGGAAGGGAAGTTTGTAACGGGGGAGAAGAGAACAGATTAAGAGCTGAATGTTTTCAGATCAGAGAGAAGAAGAGATGAAGTTTACTGTGAACTGAGTTATAAAGGGGGAGGAGAAGCAGGAGGAGGAGGAGCAGGAGGAGGAGGAGGAGGAGGAGGAGAAGCAGGAGGAGCAGGAGTGAACCAGCAGCTCTTTGTGGTCTCTGAGCTGAGAACCGTTAACTGAACTGTGAGTACACAAATGTACTGTCAAATGTACAGTAAGGGTGTGATGGACACTGTTTTCCCACAATGCACTGCAAAGAACATAAAGGAGCTGCAGACTGAAACATGGCAACACCTCTGTGACGTTCATGTTCCCCTCAGGATGAATCCCCGCAGAACTGATGACATCATCAGCCTCAGCTGGATGCTGTGTTAACTGACAGTTAGCTAATGTTAGTATGCTAACACGCTAAACTAAGATGGTGAATATTAGTGATAGCATGTAATAATGGAGCTGTTAGCATGTAGCAGTGGTGTAGCCTCACAGAACTGTTGGCATGTAGCAGTGGTGTAGCCTCATAGAGGTGTTGGCATGTAGCAGTGGTGTAGCCTCACAGAGCTGTTGGCATGTAGCAGTGGTGTAGCCTCACAGAGCTGTTGGCATGTAGCAGTGGTGTAGCCTCACAGAGCTGTTGGCATGTAGCAGTGGTGTAGCCTCACAGAGCTGTTAGCATGTAGCAGTGGTGTAGCCTCACAGAGCTGTTAGGATGTAGCAGTGGTGTAGCCTCACAGAGCTGTTAGCATGTAGCAGTGGTGTAGCCTCACAGAGCTGTTAGCATGTAGCAGTGGTGTAGCCTCACAGAGCTGTTAGGATGTAGCAGTGGTGTAGCCTCACAGAAACTGTTAGCATGTAGCAGTGGTGTAGCCTCACAGAGCTGTTGGCATGTCGCAGTGGGTGTAGCCCTCACAGAACTGTTGGCATGTAGCAGTGGTGTAGCCTCACAGAACTGTTGGCAT